>NC_072405.2:115510000-115810000 GCF_028858775.2 Pan troglodytes
TATAGTTTGGAATCCTAGAATTCTCACATGGCATTATTTTAGGTTATTAAGTATTCTTCAAAGATATTTTATTTTATATTATTCTATCATAATTACATACTATTACTTGTTAAATTATCAATCGTGAAATGCTGATTCAGCAGTCAGCTGAGGATTTGAGTGAAGTTTATGCTCAGGTTTTGGAGTATTAAATTTCCAGATCTTCTACGGTTCTGAACTTTATTATTTGCTGCTTCAAGTTGCTAAGGTTGTCATCTCCTGCTACCTGAACCAGGGGAATTGTAGAGCTTCCCCAGGGTTCTTGCTCAATGCAGTGGCAGTCTCTAGAATAAACATCTCTCAGGTATGAATATTTCTCAAGCTTGCCATTGGATGTTTTCTGGTACCTTAAAATGGTTCTTTTTTGTACTTTTGCCCATGTTTTGTCATTGATATCTATGGAGGAGACTCCCGACATTTTCCTGCCACAACTATGGAGTTCTCCCCAAATGAGTATTATTAGATTATTAAAATTTTTGCTAATTTGATAAGTAAAGTTTATTGCTCCTTTAATATTATAGTTTCAATGACTGGAGTGATTAAGCACTTTTTGTGGTTATTGGCTATTTGCATTTCATCATTTGTAAATTACCTACTCGTTTCCTTAGCCTGTTTATTTTCTGGAGTCTTAACTTTTTTATATTGGTTTAGAAACATTTTTATTAACAAAATATTAGCCCTTTGCCCAAATTATTTAAAAATATACTTCTGTGTTAGTGACTTAACACATAAAATATAAATTTTATATGATTACCTTGTAAGTTATTTTTTAAAGGAATAACAATAACATCTCTACACATTTCAGTCTTACCTAGGGGTCCAGTTTATCTTTTCATTTGTTTGAGTTGGTATTTATCATCCCAATAATATAAATTTTAATACAGATCTGACATTGCATTTTTAATGTTTTGCTTTACTGATATTGCTAGATATTTTCATGATGTATTTTTTACTACAAATTCCAACTGGTTATTTTTATTTTATAGAAAATGCATTCCCACCTCACCAATTTCTATCATTTTCCCATTGGGCTTTTTTTTTGTGAATATTACAGCATCCCTTTATATCTATATATATTTGTAAGTATTATCTCATTTATTTCTCGAAACAACACTATTATATAGATTTTACTATCTCCATTTTTATATAAAGTATTTCAGTCATACAAAAATATATGGACAATAATATAATGAACATCCATGTACACACCAGCCACTTAAGAAAAAGAATATTACACTGTGAATCTCCTTCTTCATATCATTCACCTCACTCCCCACAGTTAACTACTCTTGAATTTTGTTTTAATCATTCCCATGCAAGTTTATGTATATTTATGACATGGGTTTAAAACCATAAAAATATATAATATTGTTTTTTCACCTTTAAATGCATATATAAATTGTGTCATGTGTATACCGTCTGCATTTTTATTTACTATTACATTTTCACATTTATCTATGTTGATACATGTATCGATAGTTAATTCATTTCAGCTGCTTTATAATATTCTTTTGTATAAAGATATTGCATTTTATTTATAGCCTTATGTTTATGAGCTTGAAGGTTACTATAAATCTATACTATTGCAAATATTCATGAACATTTTTGCATTTGTCTCTTTGTGACCAAGTGCTGTGGTTTTTCTATGATATAGTACTAGGAGTAGAATTGCTGGGACTTAAAATATGCACATCTTCAACTTTACACATATTGAAACATTGCTATCCAACAATGACTAATTCACACTACTACTAACAGTGTGTGAGTTTCCATTTCTCTCCATGCTTGCCAATGCATGGCACACTCAGAATTTAACTTTTGCCAATCTGATGGGTGTGAATGGGTATCATGCCTCTAAAGTTTGTATCATCCCATTTTCTATCTAGGTTTTACATCTTTTCAAATGTTTATCATGTATTTTTTCCATCTATTTTTTTCAACTATGAATTGCTTTTCATATAATTTATTTCATATTATACTAGGTTCTTTGTCTGCTCCTTATTGATTATTAGTGGTTTATTATATTGTCAGGATAAAAATTCTTTTCTGATTATATGCACTGAAAATATTTTTGGATTTTTCTTTGACATTCAGCTTATTTGAATTTTAGAAAGATAAAATATATAATTTTTTATTTGAGATTATTTTCTTCTTTTAGATATTTTTGACCACAAAATTCTATAAATATTAAGTACTAATTTGTTTAATCATTTAAACATTTTGTTTTTTATAATAATCTTTTTCATTTCTCTGGAATTTTGTTGGAGTGAGACAAGTGATAAAATATTATTTTTATACCAGATAACTAACTTTCCTAGCACCGTTTGTTTAAAAAAATCCACTGATTTTACATATCACCTGTCAGAAATGAAATATCTGTATTTGTGTGGCTCTGCTTCTTGTTTTTTTTTTTAAATTTTGTTTGTATTTATTTTATTCTTGAGTCCCTTGCCATAGTTTTTGTTTCTTCTGGAATACCATTTTCTTTTGTGCAACCTCCTTTTCTGGTTTAGAAACAAATTGCTTTTTTTCGGTAAGGATCATTTTGATGTGTCAGGGGGCACTCATGTATGGGTTAATCCCGCCATGAGCTCTGTAAATCCTGTGGGCATCTTGGGTGCTTTGTCTACTTAGATATGCTTGATGACCATAGAATCTACATCCAAATCCCTAACTTCAGCATTACTCTACATCTGTAAGCATATGTAGCAAAAATTCAGCACCCTTCTTGAATAACCAACCCTGTGTCCAACCTCATTGTTTGGCCTCGGCGTTACCTACCAACTATACCATGGTAACCTGGAAATGGTAGACATCTTTCTACAAAGTGACATTTGTCAGATACTCAATGGCTTTTCATACGTGCATACTTTCAATGGCCTGGGCCATTTCATGGGTGTCCTTAAAGTGAACATGATAATTTGAACCTCTTGATCTGCATGATTTTGTGGAGTTTTCTGGGTTCAGTGAATAGCAAGCCATTTTCACAGATCACCCTAGGCCACTTACAGAAATAGCTGCCTCTTGTTTTTATCTTATATTTTGTTGGTATTTCTGTCAATCTTTGTGTAAACAACACATTAAAATAATTATTTGGCTTTGTAATAAGTTATTTAGTCAGTCAGGAAAGAACACTTCACCTTTTCCTTTTTCGAAATTGTCTTTGTTTTTCTTGGCCTTTTGCTCTGAGTAAATTTGTGTACTCAGCTTATCAATATCCAAGAAAAACACCAGTTTTAATTTTAAATGTAATTACACTGCATTTATATATTACTTTAGAAATAATTAACACTTTTTTTAGATTGAGTTTTCTCATTCATGAGGTATTTGTGTCTTAAAATAAAGTTTTATATTTTCTCCATAATTTGTCTTGTTTTTAGTTATAGGCATTCTCAGACACCTTATAATGCAATTATTAATTTCACATAATTTAAGTATTAATTATATGCCAAGCATAGTTCTTAGTTATTTGGATGCATCAGTAGAAAAATAATGATGCCTGTCCTGAGGATACAAAATATATAATAACAAAGCAGATAAAGACATGGAGCTGTTCTGTTCTAGCATGGCTGAGTACGTTTCTATCTGATTGGCTTTCCCAAAGATAACTGTTAAGTGTTGGACAACAACTGAACTGAACTACCTGAAGGCTCTGGAAAGGGAAGAAAAACATGTTGGCTCTTAAAGAGTCTCAAAACTTCTAAAAGGGACTTTGAACATGAATACATGAACATGATTATATGCTCACAAAGTGAGTTTCCTGTTTCAATATCTTTTAGCTGATGGGCAAGCCAAGACAGGACACCAATGGCTCCACGTGGGGCACATAAAACCTTGGTAGAAAACATAGAGTCTTTGGCTTGAAGAACCAGGAGACAGAATTTGAGGACAACCATAGTTGCCGGAAAGTAAAGAAGAGAATAGTAGAAGAGAAGAAGCCAGAGAGAAGACTCAAATTGGTGAAAAACTATGTCCAAATCTCTGTCTGATCTTTGAGTCATGTGACTTCAGGGCTTACTGCAAGTGGCCCAGCAAAAGGGAAAAATGTCTTAAAGGAGGCTTGAGTTGCTCTTAAGTCTGTATTTGCGGTTTCACTGAGGAAACTGCCATTTTTTTTTTCTTTTGAGACAGTCTCGCTGTGTCACCCAGGCTGGAGTGCAGTGGTGCAATCTCGGCTCACTGCAACCTCCACCTCCTGGGTTCAAGTAATTCTCCTGCCTCAGCCTCTGGAGTAGCTGAGTGCTCACCACCACGCCCGGCTAATTTTTGTATTTTTAGTAGAGATGGGGTTTCACCATGTTGACCAGGCTGGTCTCGAGTAAATTGCCTATTAAAGCTAAAATATAAGGCCGGGTGCGGTAGCTCACACCTGTAATTCCAGCACTTTGGGAGGCCCAGGCAGGCGGCTCACGAGGTCAGGAGATAGAGACCATCCTGGCTAACACGGTGAAACCCCGTGTCTACTCAAAAAAAAAAAAAAAAAAAAAAAAAAACCGGGCGGGGTGGCGGGCGCCTGTGGTCCCAGCTACTCACGAGGCTGAGGCAGGAGAATGACATGAACCCGGGAGGCGGAGCTTGAAGTGAGCGGAGTTCACGCCACTGCACTCCAGCCTGGGAAACAGAGCGAGACTCCGTCTCAAAAAAAAAAAAAAAAGCTAAAATATAAAACGTTGTTCAGAGGAAAGTAACAGAATCTAGAGCCTGCACAAAATATCATTCACAATGTCCACAATGAAGTAAAATCACTCCATATGTAAAGAGTCAGTTTTCTCAGGAAAAAATACAGTCAATGGTAGCCAGCTCTAATACATCCCAGATGTTTGAAGTAGCAGACAAAAACTTTAAAGCAACCATTATAACTAGGCTTAATAAGGTAAAGAAAAGTATGCTCATAATAAAAATCTAAGAAACCTCGAAAAAGAATTTTTAAATATTATATAGGATGAAATAACCAATATCTGAAATAAAAAGTTAACTGGATGGTTGTAACTATATAATGGAGAAAACAGATGTATGAGTCTTTGAACATGAATATATGTCAATCAAAGTGACCTAATCTAATAAACGGAGAGAAAAATGTTGAAAAAAATCAGAGAACTCCTGTGGGAAAATATCAAAGTTTAAATGTACATAAAATTAGAGTCCAAAAGTGAGGGGAGAAAGAGAATAGAGGAGATAAAATATTTGAATAAATAATGACCAAACCTTCCCAAATTCTGTGAAAGCCATACATTTGTAGACTCAGGAAAGTTGGGCCCAGAACAGTACCAAAATGAAGAAAACCATTCTGAAAACCAATAATAAAGAGAAAATGTTGAAAACAGCAAGAGAGAAATGACATATTATATATAAAGAGAAAACAGTTTGGTCTCTGACTTATTGGAAAATATGAGAGATCAGAAGAAGAGCATCTTAAAAATTGTAAATAGATAAAGCATGGTTATCTAGAATTATCCAGTGAACATAATATTTTCCAGAATAAAGAAGAAATAACATTTTCAAATAAAATAAAACTGTAAAAAATGTGTCACTAGCCCATCTGCACCATAAGAATTGCTAAAGGAAGTCTTTCAGCATGAAGAAACATGGTACCAGATGAAAACTTGGATTTTTAGGAAAGAAGGAAGAGCATCAAGAATGGTAACTATCTGGATAAATATAAAAGGCTTTTATTTTACATTCAGTTTCTTTAAAGTACGTTAGATTGCTTAAAGCAGAAAATATGCCATTGTCTCATGGGGGTTATACTGAATATAGATATATATGACAATTATAACCTAAAGGATGGGTGGTTAATAGGCCTATATGATTCCAAGGTTTCTGTATTTTATGGGAAGTCGCACAATATGAACTCTAAGTAGACTGTAAATAGGTAAGAATTACATATTTTAATCCCTAGAGAAATCATTTAAAATATGCAAAGAAACATAACTGAAAAGCCAATAGATAAATTGAAATAGGCTTAAAGATATTCTAATAATCCAAAATGAGGCAGAAATCAATAACTGAAAAACAAAGAAAAGAAGAAACAAATAGAAAACAAATAATAAAATTGTAGACCCAATCCAACCACATCAATAATTCAATTAAATTTTCATAGCATAAATCATCCAAAAACAGAAATTCTTAGAACAAAAAATGCACAATCCAACTACATGCTGTCTATGAGAGATACACTTTAAATATAAAAATACAGATTAACTGAAAGGAAATGGATGGAAAAAGATACACCTTGGAAATAGTAAGTACAAAAAAGTCTGGAGTGGATAAATTATTAACAAATTTAAAAAATGATATACTATGTTAGAAGATAGTAAGTGCTGTGTAAAAGAAAAAATAGAGCAGAGTATAGGGACTGGGAGTGTGCAGGGGCTATCATTTTAAGTTGGTCACGATAGAGGTCATTGTAAAGGTGACTTTTAATCAACAACAGAGGAAGCTTTGCATAGTAAAGGGGTTAGAAACAATCAAGCTTCATCTTGTAACCTAGTTAGAGTGCGAACAGTGCTGCTGCTGTTGATGATGATGAGATGACTGACCTACAGATGGCTCCTCAGTCACTGAATAATTAATTCCATTCCTTGTACCATTCATTCTGTTCCTTGTATCATTCACATGCAATCATTCACATACATACATTCACATGTTCTTCACTGGCTGTTCCAAAAGGAACACAAAAGAAATTGGATTTATTATCTCAAGTTGTAGGAGAGAATGACCTGAAATTATTCCCATACCAAGACAGTACTCATTGATGGAGAGGTATTTCATCCAAAAGAAAATAGATGTGGGTGTGGTATATTGAATGAATTGCTGTTACATTAAAAAAAATTAAAAGGCCAAATGTTACTAGAGATTTTCTTGTGGTTTGAATTCAATTTTAGGACAACTTTTGAACCCATACTATATGGCGTAGTCCTTGCTAGGTGCCGTGAATACAAATATGAATAAGAAAATAACTCAGTCCTCAAGGGCAGCCATTCAAATAACTATAATATTTTGTGATAAATGTTATTATGAAAGTTTGTTTAAAGTGAATGGGAAAAACGGAGTACGTCTACTGGGAAGGTTAAGAAAAAGAGAGAGAAGATGTGCAATTAGATAGTCATGAAGGCTCAAATACACGTGAAAAGTGGGTAAAGAAGGAAAGTGGATTAAAGGCAAAATTTGGAAGTGTGAAAGGGAGGGGCATCTTCGGTGTACAGGGGATCCAGCCTAAAAGAGCTGTAACACAGGGTTTGTAGTGCAAGACAAGGTCAGAAAGATAAGGATAAGGTTGAGAGTGCTTACAATGCTTTAAAAAAATGGCTTTGTAGAGACGAATAGTGCTTTTAAGTAGGGGAGTGCCATGATCAAATTTGTACTTTAAATTATAGCTCTTGCAACCATGTGAAGGATAAGTGGCTAAGATGGCAGATATTGAAGATGGTGAAACCAGTAGAGACTTTGATCATGGTCTAGATGAAATGTGAGTCCCAAATTAAGGGACAGGAATAAAATATGTATTAGAGAAATGTTTCTTAGCTAGAGTAAACATGACAATTATGAAAAAGGAGGTATAAAGTGATGATTTATGAATCTGAATTTCTCAGTTTGGGCAATGGGATGGGCTGGGCTGTACTGCTGATGACTAAGATATGAAATGCAAAGGAAAAAGGGATTTAGGCTACGGTGAGGGGAGAGAGTAGGAGTGATAAGCTTCCATTTTAGATATGTTGAGTTTGAGACAAACAAAAGATAAAGAGGGGTATATACATAATAGGTGACTGTGTTGGCACTCCAGAGAGAGCCCAAACCAGGAAATAAAAATTTGAAAGTTGTTTCTATGTGGCTATTGATTGAAATCATGGAAGTAGATTTCCAATAATAGGAAAAATATAAAAAAGAAGAAGAGTGGGCCTGGTGCGGTGGCTCATGCTTGTAATCCCAGCACTTTGGGTGGCCGAGGCGGGTGGATCACCTGAGGTCAGGAGTTCGAGACCAGCCTGACTGATATGGTGAAACCCCGTCTCTACTAAAAATACAAAAATTAGCTGGGTGCGGTGGCATGCATCTGTAGTCCCAGCTACTTGGGAGGCTGAGGCAGAATTGCTTGAACCCGGGAGGTGGAGGTTGCAGTGAGCTGAGATGGTGCCACTGTACTCCAGCCTGGGCGACAGAGTGAGACTCCATCTCAAAAAAACAAGAAGAAGAAAAATAGTGGCCAAGGACAAAATAGTGGGAACATCAACACCTAAGAGAGATGAAGAGACATCAGAAAAATAAAGAATAATTAAATCAGTGAGAGAAAAACCAGAAGAAATTGAAATCTATATTAGAATGTTTTTTTAAAAAAAGATAAAAATGATAGGGACTCCAGAAATAGAAATAAGTACATGTAGAAATTTAACATAATAATAATACATTGACAGGGGAACAAACAATACTGTATTATTCAAAATATATTGTCAGAACCACCTGATAGCTATCAGAAAAAAAAATCCCTGAAATTCTATCTCATGGTTTATGCAAAACTTAAGATGGATCAAAGATTTAAATTTATAAAAATTGAAGAAACAGTTAAATGGAAAAATCAGTGGATGATTTTTATAATCTTGAAGTGGAGAAGATCTTTCATATGAAAACACAAAGAAAAACCAAAACTAAGAAAAAAGTCAAAAGCAACAAGAAAAAAATAATAAAAGAGAAAGAAATTTAAGAAAATAAAAAGAAAATGCATATGTAAAAGTCTTCCCTCTAATCATATATAAAAAGTCTCATAATTCAGTTTGGAAAAATAAAGGCAAACTTTCCAAAATAAAAATGAGCAAATCATGTCTTAAGTCTATGACCACTGGGGAAAAGGAGCAACTGTGAAAGTGAAGAACTATCTGCCCAGTGCTAGACTTTTCAGCAACCCTAACGTGCATAATTTTTGACTCCTTCTTTGTACCTTTCATGCATCACAGAAAATGCCACAGGAGAGGAAGCAAAAAGGACATCAAATCAAGGGCCATCAAAGAGGAGTGATTAATGATTTTCTTTAGTTTTACTGTCTTTTCGATATCTGTATTGAAATATCTATTCCAACATCCAGGAAGAAAGCAGGACAACAAATGAGATTAGTCCCTACTTATGGGAGTGAAGATAACTCACAAAAACTGGAAAGACACATGTAGAGACACATAAAATAGATTTAAGTGTGTGATACAAAACTCTTATGACTATACAGTAAAATCTCTTTTTAAATTTACTAGTGATTCATATAGAAGTAACATTTACTTTCTGTCTAATCCTTTGAGGAAAAGTTAGCTTTGGTGAGCCAAAAATGATACACTGGAACAGGTATTACTCAGAGTAATTTGGGAGATGGTGCTCTGGTTGGATTGTCAAACCAGAATGTTATGCCTGGCTGTATTTTGGATTAGACTGCCTTAGACTTTTAACATGACTGCAAACTGTTTTTGACATATAGCACAGAATATAAATTGGCCTAGCATGGGCTGCAGTATGTTTAGAATATTTGAGGAAGGGTAGACTTGGGTATGCTGTGGTAACAAATAGACCTCAGAATTTCTGTTTATTTTTTCCTTAAGCCACATTCCACGGCAGGTCAAGAAGCTCTCTTGAGCAGCTCCCTTTCTAGCTGGTGACTCAGGGACAAAGATGCTTCTAACATGTAGTACTTCTGAAAAATGTACTGGGTCAACACTGAAAGGAAATAAAAGAGGATTGATTGTGCAGTATTGTCTTAAGGGGTGGGCCTAAAAGTGATTCCCGCTATTTTTGCACAGTCCATTGACTAGAAATAAGTCACGTGGCCCCTGACTTAATGCAAGGGAGAATAAGATATGCACCTGTCTTATGTGCCCAGGAAGAAGAAAAAGTTCGTTAAACACATAGCATGGTCTCAGCCATAGTTCATACTCTGGTCAACAAAACATCTGTCTCATTCTTCTCATGTATCAAACATACTCACACCCACCCTCTCCCTAAAGGAAAGAACCCAATGTTCCTCCATTCATTAACTCTATATTAGGATGCAAGATCTCTCTAGAAATCTTCTCCATCAAGCCTATATGTGACTCCTCATGGTCAGGTGACCTATGAACCAAAATGACAAGTTATCTGCACCCCATCTCACTGCCAAACACAGGATGTCTACAATGAATATTCTGAATTGGGAAGGGGAAGAATAGGAAATATACAATAATCAATATTCTTTAGTGATTCTGAAATATCACTACACAGACATTGTGAAAGTCTCACACCCAAGGTGGGGTTAGGGTAGGGAGGAAGAGGTTGCTAGATGAGGCCTTGATTTTATTCTCTGAGAGGATAACCCTGTCATGTTTTTCTCTGTGGCTACTGGCTCTGCCTTCTTGGAGACTCTTCCCTGTCAATATTGTTATTAGCACATCTTAAACAGTCTGAAGAGATGTTCTTCTTGGAGGAGGCATTCAAATGCTGCTTTCTTTATGTGGGTGTCCAAGAACTGATTTTAGTATTTGAATTCAAAAATAGGACTTTTTTCAAGAATGGACTTGTGGTTTGCTTGTGTATTCATCCATTTTCATGCTGCTGATAAAGACATACCTGAGACTGGAAAGAAAAAGAGGTTTAATGGACTCACAGTTCCACATGGCTGGGGAGGCCTCACAATCATGGTGGGAGGCAAAAGGCACTTCTTACATGATGGTGGCAGAGGGAAATGGAGAACCAAGTGAAAGGAGTTTCCCCTTATAAAACCATCCGATCTCGTGAGACTTATTCACTTCCACGAGAACAGTATGGGAGAAATCGCCCCCATGATTCAATTATCCCTTACCAGGTCCCTCCAACAACATGTGGGAATTATGGGAGTTACAATTCAAGATGAGATTTGGGTGTGAACACAGCCAAACCATATCATTCTGCCCCTGGCCCCTACCAAATCTCATGTCCTCACATTTCAAAACCAATTATGCTTTCCCAACAGTCCCCCAAAGTCTTAACTTATTTCATCATGAACTCAAAAGTCCACAGTCCAAAGTCTCATCTGAGACAAGGCCAGGCCCTTCTATGATCCTGTAAAATCAAAAGCAAGTTAGTTACTTCCTAGATACAATTGGGGTACAGGCATTGGGTGGGTACAGACATTGGGTAAATACAGCCATTCAAAAGGGGAGAAATTGGTCAAAACAAAGGGGCTACAGGCCCCATGCAAATCCACAATCCAGTAGGGCAGTCAAATCTTAAAGCTCCAAAATGTTCTCCTTCAACTCCATGTCTCAAATCCAGGTCACACTGATGTAAGAGGCGGGTTCCCATGGTCTTGGGTAGCTCCACCCCTGTGGCTTTGCAGGGTACAACCTTCCTCCCAGCTGCTTTAAAGGGCTGGTGTTGAGTGTCTGTGGCTTTTCCCGGCACAGTGTGCAAGCTGTTGGTGGATCTACCATTCTAGGGTCTGGAGAACGGTTGCCCTCTTCTCACAGCTCCACTAGGCCGTACCCCAGTAGGGGTTGTGTGGGAGCTTCAACCACACATTTCCCTTCCACACTGCCCTAGCAGAGGTTCTCCATAAGAGCCCCACCCCTGCAACAAACTTCTGCCTGGACATCCAGGCCTTTCCATACATCTTCTGAAATCTAGGTGGAGGTTTCCAAACCTCAGTTCTTGACTTATGTGCACCCATAGGCTCAATACCATGTGGAAGCTGCCGAGGCATGGGGCTTGCACCCTCTGAAGCCATGGCCTGAGCTGTACCTTGGCCTCTTTTAGCCATGGCTAGAACAGCTGGGCTGCAGGGCACCAAGTCCCTAGGCTGCATACAGCAAGGTAGCCCTGGGCCCAGCCCATGAAACCATGTTTTCCTCCTAGGCCTCTGGGCCAGTGATAGGAGGGGCTGCTACAAAGGTCTCTGACATGCTCTGTTGACATTTTCCCCATTGTTTTGGTGATTAACATTTGGCTCCTCGTTACCTATGCAAATTTCTGCAGCTGGCTTGAATTTCTCCTCAGAAAATGGGCTTTTCTATCACATTGTCAGGCTGCACATTTTCTGAACTTTTATGCTTGGTTTCTCTTTTAAAACTGAATGCTCTTAACAGCACCCAGGTCACCTCTTGAATACTTTGCTGCTTAGAAATTTCTTCTGCCAGATACCCCAAATCATCTCCCTCAAGTTCAAAGTTCCACAAATCTCTATGGCAGGGGCAAAATGCCACCAGTCTCTTTGCTGAAACATAGCAAGGATCACTTTCACTCCAGTTCCCTAAAAGTTTCTCATCTCCATCTGAGACAACCTCAGCCTGAATTTCATTGTTCATATCATTATCAGCATTTGGGTAAAAGCCATTCAAGTCTTTAGAAAATTCCGAACTTTCCCACATTTTCCTATCTTCTTCTGAGCCCTCCAAAGTGTTCCAACCTCTGCCTGTTACCCAGTTCCAAAGTTGCTTCCACATGTCACGTGTCTTTACAGTAGCACCCCACTCTACTGGTACAAATTTACTGTATTAGTTTGTTTCCACACTGCTGATAAAGCTGTACCTGAGATTGGGAAGAAAAAGAGATTTAATGGACTCACAGTTCCACGTGGCTGGGGAGGCCTCACAACCATGGCAGATGGCGAAAGGCACTTCTTACATGGTGGCAGCAAGAAAGAAATTGAGAACCAAGCGAAAGGGATTTCCCCTTATAAAACCATCAGATCTTTTGAGACTTATTCACCGTGAGACTGTTCTCACAATGAGAACAGTATGGGAGAAACGGTCCCCATGATTCAATCATCTCCCACCGGGTCCCTCCCACAACATGTGGGAATTATGGGAACTACAATTCAAGATAAAATTTGGGAGGGGACACAGTCAAACCATATCACCTTGATGATACAATTCCTTTAAAAACCCTGCAGATTTCTGATCTATTAGTTTCAACCAGTACCATGTAACCAGTAACCCTATCCAGAGATATTTCCTAAAAATAATATTCAGATTTATTTTACATGGTTACTTTCTCACCCTCATGCCTCTTTCCCAGTCAATTTAATGCTGGCCGCCATTGGGTCTTCTGAACAATTGGTGTCAAGCACACTCCTACTCCAACTTTTGCCGTGAGTCACTATTGAACTTGAAAGACTTTTAATTTGTCTTATCACTCAAAGTCTTCTCAATTCAGTCTCTACAAGCAGCTGGGTTTTTCAACCCTGGAAGACCTTGAGTTTCTGAACTGTCTCCCATTTCTGCTTGCAAGCTGATTAATTCTTCTCTGAAATTTTTTTTTTTTTGGTAATACTTTGTGAAATGCAACTCATAATAGACAACATATACTAGGGCAGTGAAGCATTTCAATACCTAACTAGAGATGAATTGTAGGCCTACAGTCTTTCTTCTAAGGCAGAGCAGGCAATAGTTTGAGCAAAGCCATATTACCAGCCTGCAGTATCAGTTTCAATTTAAGTGTGTACCCATTTTGCTCATCACATACCATTACCCTAAGGCTTTATATTTTTGGATTTTTTTGGAGCAGTACTCTACTTCAAGGTATCAATTTCTGTGTTAGGGTAAGTAACATTAGCTCCTTTAAACCTATCACCAAACCTTCAGTGACTGAATAAAATATACTTAGTATTTACTATTAAAACTTTAAATAATACAGTTACTCTTTCCACATTAAAAGCCTTTCCATCATTCTCCATTTATCCCATGGGCTCAGAACCAACCAAAGCAAAGCTTGGGATATGGTAAGTGCTCAAAAACATACTAGCTGTTATTATTTTTATTTTCAATTACTAATATTTGGGATCACAGAGGGTTACAAAACCAAACAGGCAGAAGATATTTGCTAAGTCATAAACAAGGCAGTAGTCAATATTTTGAAGACAGTATTAGAAAAGACATCCACAATGTGTTAGTTTGCTAGGGCTGCTATGACAAGCTATCACAAACTGAGAGGCTTAAACAATAGAAATTTATTGTCTCATAATTCTGGAGGCTGGAAGTCAAGATCATGGTGTGGGCAGGCCTGTTTCCTTCTGAGGGCTATGAAGGAGAGTCTGTCCCATGCCACTCTGCTAGCTCTGGTGTTCTGCTGACCATCTTTGGCTTTCTTTGACTTGTAAAAGCATTCCTCCACCTCTCCCCTCATGTTCACATCATGTCCTCCCTGTGTGCATATCTGTCTCCAAATGTCTCCTTTTTAAAAGGACACTGGTCAGATTGGATTAGTGCCCATCCTAATAACCTCCTTTTAACTTGATTACCTCTATAAAGATCTTATCTTCAAATGGGTCATGTTCTGAAGTACTGGGGGTTAGATTTCAACACAGGAATTTGGGAGAAAACAACTCATATTATACAATAACACATTTAAAAATAATATTTTCATTAAAGTATTTCTGAAGATATATTTACATAGTTAGGCAATGGTGCTTGTTAGTCTTTTTATGAACAGAATCTAGAAATTTGTATTAGAAATCAAGTATGTATTCCTTCCTTGTACTGGAGATAATCATGCTTAACGTATCGCAAACTATCATAGTGCAGTGTCCTCAAGGAATACTTCTGTTGCTTCCTATTTTCCTGAGTTCCAGATGCCCTCTGTCTCCTGTGTATTGTATTAATGATTGGCTGTGACAGAACAGGATGACCAGGTGAGCAGAGCACACCTTTAGAAAGGTTGTATTAGACTAGGCTTTCAGTCTGTGCTTCATCCGTTGTAAAAATTACAATGTCATCTGAAGTCTTCTATTGCAAAATTGTTTCACATGGCTAGGAAGAAAACTTAGTAGATTAATTAAATATTAAAACAAGGAGAATCAGGAACAATCATGGAGGCATTCATTAAATTAAAACCAATATCTTCATTCTTTTCAGTGTTTATTGATAGCTTGAGTAAGGTGCTCCTTCCTCATTATTTACAACATGGTGAACTATAATCCTGTAGCTACGCTAAAGAGAAGAAAATGCATGTGTTTAGGTCACAGATATTGCCAAATAAACTACTCTTATAATCAGATCGTTTTACTGAAAATATAGAAGTATTCCTTTACAGAGATAATAGTTGTGGATAAAAAGTTGAAAGATATGGGTTTGTTTGCTTTTGGAAAACTACACACTTGCTTTTGTTCTCTGACTAAAGTGTCATTATGAAGGAAAGCAGGATTGGCCTGAGTCCAAATGTCTGAATAGTTCAAATTTAACACAGGCTCTCCTTTTGCTCAGCTTTCTCTTCTCATCTTATGCTCACTTTTTTCCCCGGAGCATTTATTAAATATTGCCATCTTGTTCCTGGCTTCAACTTGTCTTTTTATCACCAACCTTCAGAAGAGAAAGTAGCACACTGCAAATACTCAGAAAGTATATTGGATTGAATAAATAAATGAGTCAATCAATCCATGAGTGAACTGTAGTGAGCCTGCCTTGTAGCCCAATCAGCACTGTCTTCTTGATGCTAAAACCGCAAATTAACTTCCCTTATCGGGTTGGGCACTGTGATTCATGCCTGTAATCCCAGCATCCTGGGAGGCCGAGGCAGGTGGATCACTTGAGGTCAGGAGTTCGAGACCAGCCTGGCCAATATGATGAAACCCCGTTTCTACTAAAA
Source organism: Pan troglodytes (assembly GCF_028858775.2). Lineage (NCBI taxonomy): Eukaryota > Metazoa > Chordata > Mammalia > Primates > Hominidae > Pan > Pan troglodytes. The sequence continues at coordinate 115,525,604 of NC_072405.2, forward strand.
ATACAAAAATTAGCTAGGTGTGGTGGTGGGCATCTACTCGGTGCACCACCTACTCGGTGGTGTTCAGCTACTCGGGAGGCTGAGGCACAAGAATCACTTGAACACAGGAGGTGGAGTGAGCCAAGATTGTACTACTGTACTCCAGCCTGGGTGACAGAGCAAGAACTTGTCTCCAAATAATAATAATAATAATAATAATAATAATAATTTCCCTTACTGATTGATTGATTGATTCAGAAGCTCACTCTGTCACCCAGCCTGGAGGGCTGTGGCACTGCCCCTCCTCACTGTAGCCTCAATCTCTCAGACTCCTTCCACCTGAGCCTCCTGAGTGGCTGTGACTATATGTATGTGCCAGCATGCCCACACTAATTTTAAAAATATTTTTTTGTAGCAACAGTGCCTCCCTGTGTTGCCCAGACTGGTCTCAAACTTCTGGGGTCAAGTGATCCTCCCACCTTGGCCTACCAAAGAGCTGGGATTACAGGCACGCGTGACCATTTCTTACTTTTTTACTCCTTTCAGTGAATGTTTCCAGTTTATCTGGTTATTAATATGTAAAATTATAACTGAGATACTTAACATTATATTATAAATGATTGGCCCTCAGAGTTATTTGCTTTTCATTTTTAAAAAATCTCCATTTTGTAGCATTTCAGTCAATGTGGTAAGAAAAAAATCAGACTGTGACCAAGTCTATTTTTTTGACTAGTTCTTCAAGTAGCAAAGCTAATCCTGTGAAGACTGGCCAGGTACATAACAGATAAACAACATAAATTTATTTACTAATGATGAGAGAGGAAGAGAATTCAAATACTGTGATGGTATCTTAAATATGAAAACCTGGGTTTTGTTATATTTCATTGGAAAAAAGATTTTTACGTTATCGTTTAGAAAACAGGAAAGTCCTCAGTATTCCTTGATTTAAGTAGTTCTTGTTAATGAGGTTAAGTTTTGATCAAACAAAATGATCAGTGGGAAGTATTTTCCTATTTTAATCATCAACAGTGAACAATTTTCCTGTGAGCCTGAGAAAATAGGGGAACAGGATGTTGAATGGCAATGTGACAGAGCAGATTTTTTTTTTTACAGGAAAAGGGGGCTTAAAAGTTAAGTGAGTCAAAAACTTGTTTTAGAATATAGTTGAAACAGAAAATACTGTTGGTCATATCTATTTAGTTCTTTAGAAATTCAAATTTCATAATATTACCAAGGGAGTATTTAAATGAGATTTTGTAGTCATAGATACAGAAACACTTAGCCATGAACTAAATTTCCTACTGATCTTGAATATTTCAAAACCACTTTCTGCCAAACATTCGAATAAGCATCTATATATATTATGAAAATCCTCAGGCTGGATTACATTCAGCCTATAACTGAACTGCCAAAAACATGATAAAAGGTCAGGGCCTCTTTATCCAGACATCTGGATTGGGAATTCTCAAAAGAACTTGTTCCAAAGACATGATTATTTTGTTTTTTCCTGTATAGAGTTCTTCAACATATTAAAGTAGAGAAAAAAGGGTAATAAGGAAAGTATGTTTCATGCAAATCAAAACCACAATGAGATACCATTTCACACCAATCAGAATGGCTATTAAAAAGTCAAAAAATAACAGATGCTGGTGAGGTTGTAGGGAAAAAGAAACACTTACACATTGTTGGTGGGAATGTAAAGTAGTTCAACCATTGTGGAAGATAGTATGGCAATTCCTCAAAGACCTAAAGACAAAAATACTATTCAACTCAGCAATCCCATGACTGGGTATATACCCAAAGGAATATAAAGCGTTCTATTATAAAGGCACATGCACATGTATGTTTACTGAAGCACTATTCACTATAGCAAAGACGTGGAATCAACCTAAATATCACTCAGTGATAGACTGGATAAAGGAAATGTGGTATATATACACCATGGAATACTATGCAGCCATAAAAAAGAACCAGATCACGTCCTTTGCAAAGACATTGATGGAGCTGGAGGCCATTATCCTTAGCAAACTAACGCAGGAACAGAAAACCAAATACTGTATGTTCTCATGTAAAAGTTGGAGAACACATGGACACATAGAGGAGAACAAAACACAGCAGGGCTTATCAGAAGGTGGAGGGTTGGAGGAGGGAGTGGATCCGGAAAAATAACTAGTAAGTACTAGGCTTAATACCTGGATGATGAAATAATCTGTACAACAACCCCCCATGACACAAGTTTACCTATGTAACAAACCTGCACATATACCCCTGAACTTAAAATAAAAGTTAAAAAAAGAAAAGTACAATTCAAAATTTGATAAATTGTCAACATTATCAAGAACAGTTTAAAGGTCTGTCCAGGTGAGTAGGCACCACATGAATTGAATACTCAGGCAATATTTCTACTACTTATAAATTCACAGCCTAAAATATAGTACTTAAAACTAATATTTAGAATCACAGAGACATCAAATTTAGTACCTGAATAAAATTTAATGATCCTCAGTGTGAAAAAAGAGGTGAAGTGAAATAAAATTCCCAAAGTGGATGAGTCTAAACTAGAATTCTGGTTTTCTGATTATCCAGTCCAGTCCACTGTCCATATCTTTATGAGTCCAGATTTCTTGACTGCCCACTATTAGAAGAGCTTGAATAGCACAAAGGAAGCTCCATCAGTTTTCTAATTAGGCAGAGCATAGTTAGAAGTCCAGCTTCTCTGGCTCCTGTGTGAGTGTAAGAAATGCACTTTTTCATTCTGAATCTTCATTTCCTCACTGGTAAAACTTTGTCTGTACAGATGCAAGTGTGTAGGACCAAAGCGCTGATCAATCAACAAAACAACCACAGCTGGCCTTTATTTCCACCGCTAGGAGAAGGGATTGACCTAGGTTTGGTCTCTGGTTGGTCCCATTCAGGTTTAGTCTTACAGGAAGTTAGGGTACATACTGGTGGTTTATGTGCAGGAACTGGGTATCATTAGTAACAACTGCTTTGTTAGAGTTTCAAAATGTTTTATAAAGCTTAAAATTGTTATAACTTAAGTCATCAACATATATATTAAGCCACATATATTATAGGGAGGGATGATGGTTGGAAATACGTATATTTGCTATCTTACATTTTCCCCTACAGTTGATTTTCTTCCAATGCCATAGCAACCCACACAAAGGTGTTTTGTTTGGTCTGCCTGTTGAGTGTACTATTAGAATTAATGCATTATTTTCTGTATCAGCCTAAAACCAAAACAGGAAAAAGCTATTTAGAAGAAAAGTGAAAATATTTTAGCTAAAAAAACTTAATTTTAAAAAATCCTAATTTTGTGTCACTTCATTGTTGTTACTGATAGTGTTTTGGTGAGAACACACATTGCAATTCAGTAAGGATATGCTCAAATCAGAGTTTGAAACCTTGCAACCCAGTAGATTAGGCTAATAGGTCTATCTTCTTTGAGCTGTACAGTATTTCTTTTAATTGCATTAAATACCTTTAACATGGACATATACTCTCCACATCTCCAGAGTCTTCACCAATTCCTATCTATTAGATCTGTTTACTTCATTTTTTATACTACCCTAAGGCCCCTGGGCACATTAAAATTCACAGTCCCTGAGATAGGTTTTATTAGTATTTCCTCTTCCTCCAGAGAAGCAAATACAATGATAGTAAAAGAATGAACCTTAAAGGCAAGGAGGATGGGAAGTAGTTATTCAAATTATTTACTTACACAACTTATAAATATGGGAAGAGGATGAAAACCCATTGAAGTATAAAACAGAGTAAGCAAATAGCCTTCTTAAAGACAGAATTTTAGAAGGCAAGAAGAGAGCACCACCCTTCCAAAAAGATCCCTTGGGCAGCAGTTAGGATTGCCCTTGGCTTGATGTAACAGAAATGCAAATACAGTGACTTAACAAAGCATGTATTGAGAAATCCAGAGTCAGTTTAGAGCTGGTATACAGCAAGCGAAGTCATCAGAACCAGCTCCTTCCCCTTTCCAAGTACGATTCAAAGTATATATAGATTTTGTTCTTATGATTACCAGATAGATTTTCTATACCCAAGCATCACGTTCTATTCCAGATATGTACAAGAGGGTGGGCCAAGAAGAAAAGTTGCATTCTGGCTTTTGGGAAAGAACATTTTAGGTTCTCTTGAAGCCTCACCTAGCAGATCTCTGCTTGCATTTTATTGTTCTTAACTACATCACACAGCCAAAACTATTTGGAGGATAAACTCCTAAAATTAATACTTCTACCTGAATATCTTGAGCAAGACTTGGGTTCTGTTGCTAAAAAGGAAGAGGAGAAAAGATTCAGAACAATTTGTTAATAGCTAATAATTAGACAGCATTTTCACTATGCCAAGCACTTTACATATATTAACTTTTTAAATACAAACTATACTGTGCAGTAGTACCATTATATTTACATTTTAAATATAAGTAAACTGAAACACACAACATTTAATAACATGCAAAAGATTACCTAGCTAAGAAGTGGCAGAGCCAAGATTTGCATGTAGGCAATCTGTCTCTAGGCATTGTAATAATACTATGTCAAGTATATGACACATTTAAGGAGAAACAAGATTTAGAATTTGGCAGGTGCAGAGGGTGGAAGTCATGCCACTGGCTAGACTGGAATTTTGATTAGTAAACTATATCAGAGAGTGACAGTCCTATACCCCATCCATATTTCCCACCCCTTTTCATCAGCACGTATGACTCAAGAATGATAGATACAAGACTCATTTCTCTACAACTTAGTATCAGTTAAGATACTTTCAGATTTGGGAAAAAAAAAAACAACCTCAATAGAAACAGTCTTAAACAATACAAAACATGTTATTGGCCCTATAACAAGAACTTCAAAAGCACAGCAGATGCCATGCTTAGAATGAGCAGGCTTCAGTTTTGTTTGAATGTAATCCTCTTTGTTATCATTCCTCTGTGGGTTAGCTTTCTTTTAGGAATGGCTTTTCTCATTGTCAAAAATGGGACAGAGGTAAGTGATGCAATATTATTTCTTTTCTATTTCCAGGAGAGAGAGAAGCACACTCCTCATAATTGTCTCTTAAGAGCAATAAACGACTCTCCCCAAAGACTCTGCAACTCACCCCTTGTCCAGAATTAGATCCCTGGCCTATTTCTAAATAATCTCACTAACAGGGAGGATGAGATTATATTACAGGATTAGAATTAATTAAGATCACCCCTATAGTAGAGATGAGGCAAGTTTTCTTGAACCACAAATACTGTGTGAAGGAGGGGTAGTTATCTAAATGAACCAGGCTTCTGTTAGGCTTGTTGGAGGAGATATTACTGCTGGGTAGAAATTAATAATGTTAATAATGTTCAATAGTTGTAAAATCCCAGAACATCAAGTGAATAAGAAAGTAAGGTAGATAACCTACAAAGTTTTCTGACTAGTATCAGATTTCCAACCAGCAATCATGAGTGCTAGAAGACAAAAAAGTGATGTACTTTTTAAAATTTCTCAGGGGAAAAAATGATTTCTAAACCTTGAATTATATTTCCAGCTAAACTATCAACCAAGGATTAAGAGCAAAAAAATATATATTCTCGGGTCGGACGTGGTGGCTCACCTGTAATCCCAGCAATTTGGGAGGCTGAGGCGGGTAGATCACAAGGTCAGGAGATTGAGACCATCCTGGCTAACACAGTGAAACCCTGTCTCTACTAAAAATACAAAAAATTAGCCAGGTGTGGTGATGGGCACCTGTAGTCCCAGCTACTGGAGAGGCTGAGGCAGGAGAATCGGTTGAACCTGAGAGGCAGAGCTTGCAGTGAGCCGAGACTGTGCCACTGCACTCCAGCATGGGCAACAGAGCAAGACTCCGTCTCAAGTATATATATATTTATTTATTTAATATATATATATATATACATATATTCTCACATACATAAAGACATAGGAGTTTCATTTTATAGGTATCATTTCTGAAGAGGTTATTTTAAGATACGCTTCAGAAAAATGAGAATGAAAAACATTTAAAAAGTGTAAGATACAAAGCATGGTGGAAATAAATCAGGAGTCAGTCCACTGAAAACACCCCCTGGGATAATAGCTAAGCAGCAAGCAAGAAAGCAATTAGTTGAACAGATAGGTGAAAATCTGCAACAGGAATGTCTTCAAGGAGTAGAGTGGAATGGACCCCAAGCCATAAACAGAGTGGGTAATCAACTAGAAGACCTTAGTGACATGTTAAAGAAAGTATATGGCTCATTACAAGAAAAAAGGAAGCCAAATTGGAAACAAACAAAAACCTGTTTGAAAAAGTCCTGATCTTATCATAAAGCAAAAAATGTCAGGCATCATTTTAAGCAGTTGATGGAATGCAAGGAAAAACCATACATTCAACCTAGATTAGACACATTCTCCTGGAAGTGGTACAGGTTTCATACTGTTAGACCCAAAAAGAAGAAAATAAAGTTGTAGTCAATTAGCTGGTTCTTCAGTGAAAAATATATCAGTCATAATAAAATAATTGTGGTATGTTCATTTTCAACTCAATGTGTAAAGATGGAAGAAAACATGGTTGCAGGACAAAATGTAAATGTTATCAACTTTCACAATAGAAATGAGAAACTAGTCAGAGGTAGAAGGATACTAGGAGGGATATAAAAGTGGTAAAAATATAAGTATCCTCATTCTATATAGTGGGCAGGGATATTTTATAAATTTGATGCAACAGATAGAATTTCAAGTGCACTGCATAGCATTATGGAAGTGGTTAAATGTGGTTGTCTCTGAGAGGTGGGTTCTGTGGGGGTGAGGGGAGACTTCATTATGTAATCCACTTTTACAATTTCATAATGTAAAAGGGGATTATATAATGAATATATCACTTTGATAAAAAAGTAAGATTAATTTTTAAGAGAAAAGTAAGTATATTGAAGACTGTTTTCTTATTTATTTATTATTATTATACTTTAAGGTTTAGGCTACATGTGCACAATGTGCAGGTTAGTTACATATGTATACATGTGCCATGCTGGTGCGCTGCACCCACTAACTTGTCATCTAGCATTAGGTATATCTCCCAATGCTATCCCTCCCCACTCCCCCCACCCCACAACAGTCCCCAGAGTGTGATGTTCCCCTTCCTGTGTCCATGTCTTCTCATTGTTCAATTCCCACCTATGAGTGAGAATATGCAGTGTTTGGTTTTTTGTTCTTGCAATAGTTTACTGAGAATGATGATTTCCAATTTCATCCATGTCCCTACAAAGGACATGAACTCATCATTTTTTATGGCTGCATAGTATTCCATGGTGTATATGTGCCACATTTTCTTAATCCAGTCTATCATTGTTGGGCAGTTCGGTTGGTTCCAAGTCTTTGCTATTGTGAATAATGCCACAATAAACATACGTGTGCATGTGTCTTTATAGCAGCATGATTTAGAGTCCTTTGGGTATATACCCAGTAATGGAATGGCTGGGTAAAATGGTATTTCTAGTTCTAGATCCCTGAGGAATCGCCACACTGACTTCCACAATGGTTGAACTAGTTTACAGTCCCACCAACAGTGTAAAAGTGTTCCTATTTCTCCACATCCTCTCCAGCACCTGTTGTTTCCTGACTTTTTAATGATTGCCATTCTAACTGGGGTGAGATGGTATCTCATTGTGGTTTTGATTTGCATTTCTCTGATGGCCAGTGATGGTGAGCATTTTTTCATGTGTTTTTTGGCTGCATAAATGTCTTCTTTTGAGAAGAGTCTGTTCATGTCCTTCGCCCACTTTTTGATGGGGTTGTTTGTTTTTTTCTTGTAAATTTGTTTGAGTTCATTGTAGATTCTGGATATTAGCCCTTTGTCAGATGAGTAGGTTGCGAAAATTTTCTCCCATTTTGTAGGTTGCCTGTTCACTCTGATGGTAGTTTCTTTTGCTGTGCAGAAGCTCTTTAGTTTAATTAGATCCCATTTGTCAATTTTGGCTTTTATTGCCATTGCTTTTGGTGTTTTAGACATGAATGCCATCCCCATCAAGCTACCAATGACTTTCTTCATAGAATTGGAAAAAACTACTTTAAAGTTCATATGGAACCAAAAGAACAAAGCATCACCAAGTCAATCCTAAGCCAAAAGAACAAAGCTGGAGGCATCACACTACCTGACTTCAAACTATACTACAAGGCTACAGTAACCAAAACAGCATGGTACTGGTACCAAAACAGAGATATAGATCAATGGAACAGAACAGAGCCCTCAGAAATAATGCCACATATCTACAACTATCTGATCTTTGACAGACCTCAGAAAAACAAGCAATGGGGAAAGGATTCCCTATTTAATAAATGGTGCTGGGAAAACTGGCTAGCCATATGTAGAAAGCTGAAACTGGATCCCTTCCTTACACCTTATACAAAAATCAATTCAAGATGGATTAAAGACTTAAACGTTAGACCTAAAACCATAAAAACCCTAGATGAAAACCTAGTCATTACCATTCAGGACATAGGCATGGGCCAGGACTTCATGTTTGAAGACTGGTTTCTTCAATTATCTTTGGATAATTGCTGCTAGGGACTTGCTTTCATTCCCTCTAAATTCCACAACAGTAAAAGGTCTTTTTAAATGGTAATTTTAGCAAAGAGAAAGAAAAAAGAAGTGCCAAAAAGACATTAGAAGGATCTAAGGATCGGTCAACAAACTTTTGTAAACTTTTAAGAAAGGGAATTGACCTAGTAGGTCAGAGAAAGCCGAAAGTTAATTCCTAGCAGGAGTGACACCCAGCACAAGCTGATTTTCACTTACAGAATAATCAAACTATTATTGGAGGCAACAAGTACTCCTGAAAGTTGGATGCAGATCAGATTGGAAACATAAGGATTGGCGCAAACTCCCTGTAAGAATCATTGAAAACCCTATATTTCCTACTATACCACACTACTAGTTGACAACTTCTCCTTGCCTGCCCAGAAGCCTAGGGTAAAGCCACAGGAACTTCATATTCAGCGACATTAACTAAAGGTACTACCCTACTGAAGAGATATTAAATGAAAGTTTGCACACAGAGCAGTGAGATACTAAGCTTCTTTCCCTGACTGAGCTTTGAGAAGGCCGAGTATGGAGGATTTTTATTTCTGGGGAATGTGATTAACTCAAGAGTAACATATTTAGAGGTATAGATTGTAACCCACCAGCAGCAAGGTCCCTGCCCTGTCTCCCAAAACCTACTGCTTGACAAACATTTTCGATCCCTACTCGACCCTTACACATAGACTTCTAATATATGTTTAGTGCCTTAGTCATATTAGAATCATGACCAAAGATGTATGGAAAACTTGTAACATGAAAGATAGATACCAAATCCTATGAAAAAAAATTAATTAGGAAATACCTAAGAAGCAAAATTCTCATGGAACTAAAGAAATCTTCAACAGAAACCCATAGTTATTGACCACAAAGAGAGAGTGCAGGGGAAACAGGATAATTTACTGTATAAAGGAGCTCTTGAGAAATCAAAAAATAAATATAAGGTATTAAAATATGATTACATAATTTAAAATGCAGTAAAGGTTTGGAAAACAAAGCTAAATAAATTTCTCACAAAATAACAAAAAAATGGCCAAAGGGATAGAAAGAGGAAAAGATTAAAAAACAGAAGTACACATCCATGAAGACTCAAGATATTCATAATAGGAGCTCCAGATAAAAAGATAATACAAGGAAATTTCTCAGAACTGTTGACAAGCCACATCTTTCTAGACTGAAATGGCTCAACAAGTTTCCAGGTCAGTAAGTGATGGGATGGGGCCACACACTGTGAAATTTCAGAAGACTAAAGGGTAAGAAGAATCCTGAAAGCTTCTAGGTGGCACTGGGGGACAGAAGCAGGCAACATTCAGTGGATAAGGAAACAGAATGGAAGCTTCAACACTGGAAGCTAGAAGCAAATGAAGCACTGTGTTTAAAAATTGAGGGAACATAATTTCTTACCTAGAACTTGACACCTTGATCACATATGAGTGCCAAATAAAGGCAGTTGTACTCTTGCCAAATCTCAAATTACCTTGCATATATATTTTCTCATGAGAATTAACTCCAAAAACAATGACATAAAAAAAGAAAAAAGAAGAAAAGGAAGGAGAAAAAAGAAAAGAAAAGGAAGTAGTAAACCACGAAAGAGCAACATATAGCATTTAAGAAACCTGGAATACAACACAGGAAAAAATCAGGGGAATTCCCAAGATGATGATGAAAAGGAAATTTCAGTCACAGAGAGCAAGTAGCATAGAGTGGATAACAAGGATAGAGAGCTCCAGGGAGGACACCGCCATTGGGAGAAAGCTTAAACTGGTAGGTTATCTGATGTCTTTGAACATACTAATATATTTGAATTATTACACTGGCTGAGGATTTGGGGATGAAGTAGTAATAGTGCATTAAAAAACCAAGAAAATGACAAAGAAAGTAATTATTAACTCCAGGAAAAACAGAGCTATATCAAAAAAATTAATCATCATATATTATATGAGTTAACTGTTAATAAAAATATAATTATAAACTTTTGATTTGCCCAAAAATTTGGATAAAGTGTCCACCGGGAGGGAATAAAACTGTTATATATCTTCATATTTTCATAGGAGATAGTACAGTCAACAATATCTAAACTAACACTTTTTAAAAAATAGTAAAGTTATTTAGATACCTAGGGTAAACAACAGAAGAATCAGCTAAGAAGAATTGATGAGTATACCTCTGGGAACAGGAATTATTGAGATGTGAGGTAGGACAAGAAATGGCTAACTTTCATTATGAGCTCTGAAAATCTATTTGGCCTTTTAATCTATATACACCTATTTGTTTAATAAAAAGTAATTTTAAAAGGAATATATTAGATTTAATTTTCATTACAAGATAAATTTTTAAAGTGATGTAATTATCCTTTTTAGCTTATTTGAGATGATTCCATTATCAAAATGCCCTAGCATGGTTATTCACAATCCTGCATCTTTAGTTCACCCTAAATTCACTTCTAATGCATTATTTTAATACACTTTGGCAAGTAGATAATAGCAAAGATAAGTGATTTGATTAAGTCTATACACATAGCAAGTGTTCTCAAAATCTGTTTAATTCCTTGTTTTGCATGTAAGAATTTATAGCAAAAGTTATAGATTAGAAAATAAAATTCACCACAGAAGTATAAACATTATTCATGCGAATTGTAACAACATTCATAAAATTTATGTGCAAGGTAATCTGTTAGATGGTTATTCAAATGTGACAAAGTAAAGTTGAAAGTAAAATCAAACATCTGGGGCCAGAATGTATGTAATCAGGAAGGTTATGGATATGCATGTCAATTGATCATCATGCCCTTGAGGAACTCTGACTTTGAAAATACTAACTTTTTCCCAAGAGTTACCCTCAATTGAAGTGAATGTCCAAAATCGGTCATTGATAATGTCTTGATTTATCATTGTTAAAAACTGTAGATTTATCCACTCAACAGTCAAAGAGTTCTTTGTTTTTCAGGATTAGTCAGGGAAAAACAATCAGCAAAAGTGTTTTTATATAACTTTCTCAGAGGAAAGTAGAAAATTTAGTGGGATTGATATTTCTAAATATTCAAATATTCCGTCAAGCTGATCAAAGCCATAGACAGTTAATTTTTGCCTTCATTTAGTCTTTTGGTTTGAGTGTAACAGGAATCAATTAGTGCCAATTTAGGCCAAAAATCATAAAAAAGGAAAGGTGGGAAGGAATTTATTTTAAGGAGGCATCAGTATCTCATTGACATCAAGGACAGAAGTACTGCTGCAGTCCAAGGCAGGGCTGGGACAGGAAATGGTGTGCCATCACATGTTCCCGTCTCAACTTCTCTCTCAGGACATTTGTTTTATTTCTTTCTCTATATACTGTCAAACTATCTCTGTTACTCTGTTTATATAGTAATAGCCATGCCACGATTCCAGAAGTTTTACTTCTCCTTTATTCAAGAGACCAGCCCAGGTGAAGAACAGAACTCTTGATACTAATTCTAGATCCCCAAGGAAGGATCGTGTTGAGTCATATTTGAGTCAGATACTCCATTTAGTCCTAGCATCCACCGTCAGAACATGGTGTCGTGTGGTATAAAGATGCCTGCCATCTCTTGTACCTGTGATTCTATGGAAGAGGATTGGGAATGGTAGGATTCCCCAGAAAAGACAGAACGATTCTCAACTTTTTTCTTCAATAATTTTGTTAGGACTTTCTATGTGTCCAGCACTGGGGGCATAATTCTGAAAAAGACAGACATGTTTTTTGCCCTCACAAACCTCACTAATTAATTAGGCATATTGAGACAGGGAAGGGGCTGGTGAAAATTAGATGTATATAAAATTAATTTGCCCATGTAATACAATGCAACAAGTAATGTTATGGTGAACAAAAAAGATGTTATGGAAGCAGCTTAGAAGAGGTATCTCACTCAGACCCGGGAGGTTAGTGATGTTTTCCTGTGAAAAACATTTACACTAATTCTACAAAGAAGCTTCAGGGTTAGCCTGGTCAAGTAGATGAAGATAAAATGTAACAGAAATGACCAAGATTCTAACATTTATGTAGACAGATATATAATGTTGATAGATTTAAACCAAAGTAATGTTGAAATGTTGATGAGTGTTTTGGCTTAGATTTCCCCTACATCACACTCTGAGACAAGGTAAGACAAAAACATTCTCTGTGTTGACATTGCTTTTAGCAAATTCTTTCCACAAGGATGGCCACTAGCAATTTCAGGTTTGCCTTCTCCCACTGTAGCAATCCTAGCAGAAAAACAGCACATCTTCCTCAGTGGTTTTAGAAAAAAGTTCCAGGACTGACTTTTTAGGAACAATTTGGACCATAGAGCCAATCACTGTAGACAGACATATGGAATATTTTAATTGGTTTAACTGGGGAAGACCACACTTAAATCACATGACCAGAGAGTGGGAGGAATAATTCTTCAAAAGTTTTCAAGGCATTATTACCAGTAGAAGAGAGAACGAATGTTAGGCATACAAAATCAACATACGTCTATTAATATTTTGGTGGTTACTTTTAAAATATTTTTCTTCTACCCAGAGGTACTTTGTGCATCATAAAGACTTAGTAGCAAAGAACTTTATAAAAAGAGACTTTATCCTGTTAGATAAACTTTTATAGGAGTAGTGATTTGGACACAAAGAAATGGGTACAAAGATGAAAACTTAAATTATCCACGTTTTAATTTTTTAGTATATCATAAATATTTACACATAAACATAGCAGTGATTCTAAACCCATATTGATTCACATTTTTTCACATATTTTTGAAAATATGATGAATTCAATAGATCCACTCCTTAGAAAATTACTTATACATACCAGTTTCTTTCAAGGGATTGATGGTCTCCACAAAGCTCAAGTTAAACCCCTGATCTAGACTGACTGAATGTTTTCAAAGCCCTTAGCTCCTTTGCAAGTAAACAGATAGTCTTTTTCATAGTTATAAAATAGAAATGCCATTTAGATGAATTTGTTGATTTTTATTTTTAAACTGTTGAAATTATAAAGATACACAAATACTAAACACTATTTTCATACTGCATTCTTGTTCAATTCAGTGTCACAATCTTAAATCAAGACAGATAAACTGTATTCAATTTCTGGTGAGTATACAAGGGCAAAAAATTAAGTCTTTCTGAAGCTTTTGAATATTGTTTACTCCCATAATAAAGAAGGCAGCTTGCTGCCTAATAAGATGTGGCCTGGGAGGTTGCTTTATCAATTTGTTGATCCCTTGGAGGAAGGAACACATTTTAAAAACAAATCCAAGAGTAAGACATACATGAATGCAATCCATTTACACTGAGAGTGCATTTCTGAACTGTGCCAAATAAAGTAAGAATTTTTGTAGAGAAATTTATTCCTTCTACCTTGCTTTCCCTAAATAACATTATAGTCAAGAATTAAATGTATTTATATCCGTAGGAAGTACTTTAGAGTTTCTCTGCCTTTCCTGGAAACACTATTATAAACCACCATAAATTTTTGGAAATGCTAAATTTGTAGGTTTGCCAGATAAAATACAGGATGCTCAGTTAAATTTGAATTTGATATAAGTCACAATTATTTTTTAGGATAAATACATACCAAATATTGCATGGAACATACTTACCCTGAAAACTTATCGTTTATATTTAAATAGACATCTTGTATTTTAATTTGCAAAATCTGGTACTCCTATAAACTTTCAACTAATATTTCATTCAGTTGTAAATAAGCACTTGGTTTTGCATATTAATGTAGTTTGGGTACTGGCATCTTATTTTATTTTCCTATGTATGTTTTCTAGCTAAAATGACTATTTAAGAATACAGTAGTACCCCTTATCTGTGGTTTTAGTTACCTGAGGCCCCAAAACAGGTGACTACAGGACAATAAGATATTTTGAGAGAGAGACATAGAAAGAGGAGAGAGACCACATTCATATTACTTTTATTACAATATATTGTTATGATTGTTCTATTTTTAGTTGTTGTTTATCTCTTACTGTGCCTACTATAGAAATTAAACTTGATCATAGGTATTTTGTTTAGGAAAAAGCAGTATATATAGGGTTTGGTACTATTCGTAGTTTCAGGCATTTACTGAGGGCTTTGGAACATAAGCTCTGGGTATAGAAGGGTACTACTGTATATACAATTTTATTCTCATTGAAGTTGTAATACAATACTTTGAGCTTTTATTCTGTAAACAGTTTCCATTCACATACCTTTTCACTTCCAAAGAACTTTATGAAAAAAGCTAGACTGAAGTAGATGTTTGTTTCAGATTGAGTTCAGATCTTTTTTTTTAACATTTTAGAAAATATTATTACAAGTTGCATGTTTCCAGTTTTTAAAGTAACTGGCATTTTACATGTAATTTAAAATGATTTGTTTCTTAAAGCAGAAACTTTTCTAAACAAACCATTATGTAGACATTAAATCGGTGAGCCTAGAAATCAATAATTTATTTTTAAGCAAATGAGAAATTATTTTGTGCTTTTATTTATACATTTGCACATTTATAGTTAAATTGTAATTTGCGATACAGAGGGTATTAGTTGTGAATTGTGGTTTTCAGTATCACAGACACATTTGTTGCTGTGGTTTTGCAATATCATTCCCTGATGCTTTTCTCAATTGTGGTTTTCATAATCATTGTTTGATAGTCATGTAGCTGTGGTTTGGGGCTGCTATATCCATTTGGACAGAGATAATTGCTTATAGGTTTTTCTGTCTATTTATTTTATAACCTCAGTGAATTAAACTAGAAAAAAAGAAAAACTGAACCTTAAATATCATTAATATTCTCATTAAAAATAATGAGAAAATATAAAATGTAATAGTATTCATTATTTTAATTCATTCATATTGACTATATTAATATATATTTATAAATTTAGATAATCTAATATCTATCTCTAATAATGCATTCTGGTTATCAATCTTGCCTTGAATTCTCTGACTTCTGCTCCTTTTAGCTTTTAAACTAAACATTTAGCTGAGATTTATTTGTTTTTCTTTTGCATTGCATATTTAACCATTTCAAACTCCAAAAGAAACAGTTACGATATTTTAATTCCAATGGGCATTCCTTTTGGGTGACATAAAAATTCAGCCAGTTCTGTAAAAAGATCTTTAAAAACCATAATGTACAATACATCTGATTCTAAGCACACCAATTTAACTGTAATGAATTGAAAATGAAGGAGGTAAAAATCTGCAGTTCTCTCTCTGCTTATTTATTCCACAACACAAACAAAAATGGCCCTGCTTTTCATGGTACTTTTAGCCTTAATTTGTTGGTTCTTCACAGGAGGGACTTTGTCATTTAGTGCATTTTCCACTGCAGAGGACTATGTATTCTTACAGCCTCCTATGGTAATAGTACTAATGGTAATGTAATAAAATTCACAATTTGTCTTCAGCTTTGTATTAAGATTCTCTTGGCCATACCTTTCACAAGGCAACTCTTTACACCTTCCAGAAGATGTCCTGTTGGGGTTATAAATGACACTGATTACCGGGCCTCTTACACACTGAGCATCTTGCATTATGCTCAATCAGCCCAGGCTCTGTGCTGACCCCAGACCCTTTTAGAGTATCCAGTTTGGTGTGGTTCACACAAATAATAGTCAATCAAGCAAACGGGGACACAATTTGAGATCAGAATGGTCCACTTCACAACCTCCTGGGGGAAAAGTCAGCAGTATCTGGGGGACTCATGTGAACTGCCGTGGAGTTTATTAGTAAATACTGATTACATAAAGCAGCTAGTCCCACTGCACTTGGATAGAAGCTCCTTCCAACCCACATGGGAGAATATATTTAATACTTACCGTATATGAAACTGTAAGAAAATAAGCTAACCTCATACAGTTTAACTTGGCCAAAATAATAACTATGCAAATCACCTCAAAATTTGTTCTCCTTTTGGCTTGCAGTTGCCGATATACTACACATACAGTAATTGAATAAGAATAAAACAAAATTTTAGAAGCTAAAGAACCATTAAATAGTTACTGGGTCTTACCCGCTTGGGAAATTATAGCAAGATCAAATCTTTTATTAGTCGATCGGTGCTTCCCTGTGGCAGAAGACTAAGAGAATAGAAAGGTCACGGGGCAGGGTGGGACTACAGAACTTCCCCAGACTTTCCCAAAAAGTTAGTATTTTTATTAGAGATGGTTCGTTTTCCACCTACGGCTAATCAGCTAGCTAACGCTCGCTCCTCCTTTTCAAGATGAGAAAAATATCTGCTTGTCTCCAAATTTGAATATTTTACAATTTAAAATGGAAACTGTGGGTGACAGAACACGTTGAGGATGCGACTCAGCACCTCATCCACGTGGGCCCAGAGCGGGACGGTCCGTGTCCGCAGCGGTCTCCTGGGAGCCTTGAGAGCAAAGAAATGGTCTTCTGAGAGCCTGGGCAGATGAGCGGACTTAACTGGCCCCAAGACACACAGTTGGCATTTGTGATCATCTGGCTCTCGCCGAGGAGTTTGCCAGTGGCCTAACCTTCCTGCCAAGAAGCTGGGAGGGCGGGGGTTGGGGGTGAGGGGAGGGGGCGGCATAACTGAAAGCACAAAGTTTAGGGAGAGACTGAGATTTCTTTGTGCCCCGCTGGACTGGCGAGGCGTGAGAGAGGAGAGTTGGGGTCCCTCAGAGAGGGCCGTTGGAAGAAGTTGCCTGGAAGGAGGGGGGGCGGGGTGCCCTGGCAGCTGCCCAGCGTTGACGCGGTGACAACTGCAGAAGGTGGCCCTCCTCCAAGCCGTCCCCACGCCTCCCCTCCAACTCCCACCCACCCCTGCCCCCATCCCCCACCACCGCCTGGATCCCCCGCACTTCGCCCGACCAAGGCCGGGGCCGTAGTTTGCATCCGGACTGGATTTGGATGCAGCCAATCCTCCTTTGGCTGATGGAATAGTCTCCCCTCCCCACAGCCCCGGCGCGCCCCTCCCTCGCGCGCCTCGCCGCCTCCCGCCGCAGAACAGGAGCTGCGCGGCCCGGAGCGGCGGCGGCGCCGGAGTATCCGTCCCGCACGCCGGGGCGAGGGGCGAGCGAGCGCGCTCCTCCTCCCGCGCCCTGCGCCCCCGCGCTCCCCCTCTCCTCGCTGCTCGCTCTCCCGTCCCTCCCTCCTTCTCTTCCTTCTTTCCGTGTTATTTTTCTCTTCTCTTTCCCCTTTTCTCTCTCCCTGACCATTCGCTTGTACATTCCCATTCTACCCCCGTCGCTCTCCTCTCCCCCTCCCCTCCTCACTGTCACACTCTCTGTGCCCCCGTCTCTCTTCTCTCATTTGCTTGCTCATCTCCGAACTTGAATCCGCGGCTCCCGGAGGAGCCCAGCGCCCGGAGCACCTGGAGTCCGGCCGGCGGCGGCCCGAGCCTGGCCAGCGGCGGCGGCGGCGGCGGCGGCGGCGGCAGCGGCGGGAGCCGAGGGAGCGGCAGCCGCGACCGCGGGCACCGCGGGAGCCCCAGCGGCAGCAGCCGCCGCCGAGATGTCCCGGCGAAAGCAAAGCAAACCCCGGCAGATCAAACGTAAGTTTGCGCGCGGGGCCGGGAGTTGGTGGGATTATTGCCCAGGAGGGGGGTGCGCGGGACGGGAAAGCGGTGGGTGGGTGGCGGGGCTAGGGGAGATCCGCTCCCGGTCCCCTAGATGTCTCAAACTTTGCCTGAGCAGTCGAAGGGACAACTAGACAGTCATAGACAGACAGACGGCCAGCCCGAGCCTCGGGCAGGAGAGAGGCTGCGAGGAGCAGCCCATGCTTGCCCCGCTCAGCCCTCGCGCTCCCGGGCTGCTTTTTTAATTCCGACCCGCGCACGCTGCGAGTCCCCAGCGCTGTCGTCCAGCCGGAGGGGCAGTCCCGCTCCTTTAGACGCTTATTATTGTTGTTGTCATTGCTTTGTGCGATTGACGTGGGACTACTCTTGGGAACCACTTTTAGCAACCAGGGTAGAAACTTCTCAGAAAAGCTGGGCGGTCGAGACCTCGGGGCGAGGGAGGTAACTTCCCCACGCGGTGGAAAATCAGAGCGTCAGGGTCCCGATCCTGGGCGGTGCCAGAGCCACACCAAACCCGAAGCGAAACAAAAAGTAGGTGTAAAAGTTCGCGCCTCTGCGGCGGGCGGCCGTGCGTCTCTGCCCTGCGGGCGCGGGCTGGTGGCTGGCAGGTCGTGTCCTGGGACTTCGGGCGGGTCCGGCTCACGCCGCCAGGACGCTCAGCCGAGCGGGGATTCGGGTGGCGTCTGGCCCTGGTGGCGCGCGGAGTCCTCCCTGGGAGGGGCCGCCAGTCACTTCCCAGCGCGGAAGCTGTGAGTTCAAGGCGGTGGGCGCGCAGGGGAGTGCATGGCCCTGAGCCCCCGAGTGCCCGGGGGTCCCGATGGTGCTTAGAGGACACGGCAGGTCAAGAGACACCTTCCGAAACAGGCACGCTCGCAGAGATCAAGTCGGTCAACTTTTCTTGGCTTGGGGAGAATTCCTCCAATAGCGTTTTATAGGCCTGCGACATATCTTCAACGCTTTGGCCGAAAAGAAGAAAAAACCTTATTAGTTTATTTTTTGCTAGCTTTATGATGTGTCTGTTTCACCGTGTTGCTCAGAGTCTGCAATTAATTTTAAACAAATTATGATGTAATTTAAGGATAAGACTTTAGTAGTATCCCTTTCCCCCCTGATTATTAACCATACTCGCCCCACCCCCAAATGTTGAAAATTCTATTTGGTGTAGTTTAAAAATAAATCTTATCAATCAACTTGTCCTTGAAATGGGGGCCAGGTTATAAACAGTTATCAACAGTTAAGTATTCAGATCTTTGTGTGTGTGTGTGTGTGTGTGTGTGTCTGCTGCTTAAACATGACTTTCTAGCTTTTATTTCTTCGATTCCTTCTCTTATACTTCAGTTCTCACTCTATGCAACTTGGGTTAAAGCAAGTACTGGACTTCACTTTTGGCTCAAAGCAGTTTTAATCAAGTAGCGATATCGTTTTTGAAGACTTTCACTTTTTCAGAATGATTATTCATGGTTTCCACCAATTGCCTTGTAGCTTTTAGGACTCAATTGATCAGATCCCTCTGTTTAAATGTTGCATCTTAGAATACAAAACCGTGCTTATTATAAGATATGATTATAAACATTATTAAATACAAATGCTTTTTAGTTCATGGCTGTCACCTGGGTTTGTTAATAAATAATTAATATTAATTGATTGTATGGCACAAGACCATCTGATTTTACTTGGGAATACTTTGTTATCTTCTCAATTAGCTACATTAATTTTTTTATTTCCTTCTATGTCCACCTCATATAATTGAAGATTAAAGCATTGAAACTAATTGCTGATGCTACTCTTGTGTTACAAGTCATAAAACATTTTAGTGGTTTATTTGAATGCTGTGATTTATTAAGTATCAAAAATGCTTGAAAGTTATTTCATTTGAAAGTGAACAAATATATTTATATATTTATTCACAGTGAGCATTGCCTGCTGATATATGCATACATATGTATTATTTATATGCATGTAATACTTTTATTGGATTCAATTTGGGGTCACAGTGATAATCTGTGCAAATGTGGACACCCCTTCTTCCATTCCACCGTTAAGAAAAGTGAAAAATTAAAAGTCTTTGAATTTCTATACTGGAGTAGTCCTCTTCTTTTAGCTTTTTTTGGGGGTGGGGGAGATACTTAAATGTCGTTTGACCAGCTTTAAAGTCATTTTAGTTGCAATCTATTGACGTTTGTCTCCTTTTGCCTGTTCAGGCATAAGAGGCAGTTTCGCAGATGGAGAAGTTTGTGTTGATATCCAAAGTCGTTATTATTGTAGGTCTCTCCCCCCAGTTTTAGTAGTGCATAAGAAGTGCACCATTTTCTATTACAAATAACACTGTACTTTTGATGTTCTGGATCAAATATAAGTTTGGAGAATCTCAGAAAGCTATGCTCTGTGAAACAATAGCATTTCACGCCAGTAATAAAACTGCATTTTAAACTTGGAAATGTCCAGGATTAGAAAATAAAGCTTTGGCACTGCTGATAAAACATACCCAATTTGAAGCAACTATGACAAGCAAAAAGTCAGCTTATACCAGAAACTCTGAAGACAGTCAATTTAAAGGACAAAAAGGTTGTTGGGCACAGTTTTTTTTTTCTTTTACTGCATACAGTTCCCTGCTATCTAAAATTGTGATTTATGCAGTATTTTAATATTTTGCTTATTCTTTCCCCTTGGGTGCTCTCCGGGCAGCGATAAAAAGGCGACGCTGAAAGAGCACCATTAATTTGCTATGATGACTGGCCAGATAAGAGGAGATAATGGGAAAGATAAGCGGAGAAGATATACCATCAGAAACCCGATTATTACCATTAAAATTCCAGCCCAGCAATCTGCAGAAGCCTGATAATTCCTTCTCCGTTTCCACCACTTTGGATGATAAGGCAAAAAATAGTCACTCAGTGCTCCTTGATTAGACTGCCTGGATTTCCTGATAATACAGTGATAAATTATGTATTTTGCCCCCATGTTTTGTCCCAAAATTCAGATTTTTTTTTCCTATTCCAAGACTATATTTTCTGCCCTCCCCTCAGAAGCTTTCTCTCATAAGCTATTATTGTAATCCTGGTTTGATAAAAAGCCCTGATAGGACGGGAGGTGTTTGGTGTGGGAGCCATATCATGCTATCAACCCATCTCCCCGCACAGCTGCTCGCTGTTGTTGTTTTTAGCCTTATCACCTCCTGCCAATATGCCAATAAATTGCCCAGATTGTTCTCCATTCTGGGGCTGCAGTGCAAAATTTATGACAGAAATGATGATTTTTTTCTTTTACCAATGCATCTCTTTATGATTAGTAAATGTGTTGTGTGTGCAGTTTTATTGTTATTTTCTTCTTCAAGCTGTTGTCTCTAGTAATGTGTTTACTGCCTTATATGTCCCCAACTCCAGTCACACTGAAGTGTATTGGCTATGGGTGCAGGAAGAGGTGGACATCACTTTTTTTTTTTTTTTTTTTTTTTGCAAATGAATGTCATTATCTGCTCTCTGGTAGTTAATATAGAGCTTGAAAAGGAGAAACTCAAGTAATTTATTTTTGTATAAGATTAGGAAAAGGCACTCTTCTTTATACCATAAAAGTAGAGTTTCATAAAACTTTTAGATTGCTTGATCTTTTCAGAGCGTAGAGCATAAATGTTTCGTCTAGATCAGGTGCCAAATAATTTGTGGTGAAGTATAATGAAAGGGTGAATTAAGAGGCAGAATGTTTTCTTCTTGAAAAGTGAAGCAGATATTGGAAATTAGCATGCATGTTGAAAGTAAAATGTTCTGGTTAGAGAATAATCTTGTTAGCAGTTCGGTAGAGGGTCTTTCGCAGAAGTTGGAATCCATTCATATTGAATAATTACCATTTTGTTATTTGAGATGATATAACAATTTTAGGCCGTACGAATTCCTAACTTGCGCATTGTCATTTTAATGTTCTATGCTATTTTTATAAAGGGTAGGTTATAGTCAATATTTTATGTATAAAACAATTATTGTTTTAAAATAAGAATATTATATATTAAATTTATTATTTAATATTTGTCACATGAAAACCTCTAGTTGGATCATTTCTATAACCTTAAAATTATGTTATGCAAATAATTGAGTATGGCTATTTTTCATTGTTCTATGGGTCTTTTAAAAGTCTTTCTTCTATTGATATTCAATCTATAATTTTAGGGTTAATTATCTACTGTGTTGTCTTTGATATTTTTATTTTTAAAAATGTTTTGGGAATACTAACTATATTTGAAAACATTGATCATTGTTATACACAGTTAGAATGTCTTTTTTTTCACCTGCCAAATATTAAGACAGATTTTTGTTTTGAAACAAATAAGTTATTTTTTTTTCTGAATTTTAGGGATAATTGAATATAATGCAAAATAATTCTTCTCTTTGGTCTGTAATACTTCTCATATTGGAGATTTTTATTTTCTACATTTTTGACTGAGCAACATTTCGGAAAACCTATTTTTACACGTGCCACAAATTAAAGGAACCTGTATTCTGTATAATAGTTGTTTTAGCAATAAAACAGATAGAATAGTACCTATTGCTTGTAAGATAGCATAAAAATAATTTCCTGATTTATGAATTTGAAATAATATCAATGCATAGATTTTTTCTGGAAAAATCTAGGAATAATTATTTAGTGGATTTAAAAACAGACAAATCTTAAGATGACCAATATAGTCATTTTGGTTTTTAAGAGTTAAAGACAACATAAGAAAGTTTACCTGTAAAAGATCATTAGTCATGAAGCTAGGTTTTTAAAAGTTCAATGGAGTCAGCAATGCAAATATAAATGAACTAACATTTTTATCTCTAATTGCTTAAGAGTTTAGGGCTAAAACTTGGAGATATGACTTGAAATAAAAGAGTAGGTATGTTTTCCACTTCTGGTAACTTTCAAAGTAGTTCATTTGTAAAATTATGGAGTAAGAGGGACTATCAAGTTTAATATTATATATCTTAGTATTTCCTGGGTGAACACACAAGTTTGAATTTTCTATAAATTGCAGTTAGAGACCTTAAGAATAGTAAAATTGCATCAATTTGGTTACTGTGTGACTTGCTATATATTAAGTTGGTATTATTAAGTTAGGAAGGAAGACAATGCAATTAAGTGATTTGCTCCTGATTTTTATGTTCAGCCAATTTAAAATTTCATTATATGTTTAAGAGTTAATACAAAGATTTATACATTGCTTTGTTTGGGGGTAATCTGGGGATAAATTAAGATAGTCATTGATTATATCAATTGTCTAGCCTGTATCTATCAATATATCTATGTTTTGCCTATATCTTTATGTATCCATATTATTATAGTAATGTCCATTAAGTTAACTTTGCATTACAGTTAAGGTAACTCATTTTTCTTGTTCATGAGCTCTCCAAGGACTTTTTCATCCATGTTATTTCTGCTAGTTGAGGCCTTGCTATTCAAGAACTAATTAGCTCTTTTTTCAAATGATTTTTAAAAAAGAAACAAAAGTCTAATTAGCCTTTTCACTATTAGTTGTTACCACTGGAAAAAGTTTTAAGAGGACAAGATTAAACCTAACACTCTAGCTAAAATGAAGGATTTGGGACTAGAGTATGGATTTCTAGTATCGATGTTTTTGTTCTTCCCCATAGCCAGGACAAATCAACAATGGACTTCTCAGTTGCATTTTAATCAAACCCTATTTAAATATATAACTTTTCCTCAAAAGGTATTAAGTGAATAAACTAATTTTATTTATTCTACATTCTGTAATTTATTTTTACATTTCAAGAAAACACCTTCCCAGATGAACTTTCCTTGAAAATAACTTAATGTGTATTCAAGTTTTAAATAAAGTGATACCATTTAGAGAAAGTTTTTTGATGTTTGGCTAAATTGTGTGAAGAATATAACATTAGATTTGTATGGGAATAAGAAATATTTTTCAAAAGTAGCTTCCTTTCTTAAATGTAATCTTTGTTCACTAAAAAGTATGAGTGGATATGTTAACTTTGGAGTTCTTATCCTCCAAGTCATATTCCCTTGGATTCTTTGTTACCTTCCCAATTCCAAAGGACTAGTAGGATATTTCAGAGAAACACTGCAGATGTTTTTGAAACCCGGTCTAATTCAACACCTGCCACTGTGTAAAATTATCAGTTCATTCTCTCATCAAACGAATAGCAGCAAAAGTCTGTTACTTCAGTCCAGAGAATGTGTTTTCACCATAGATAAAGAGGTAAGTATGTATCGTTTAATAAGGTTACATTTTTAAAAGCTGAAATGCAATTAAATTAATAAGCTCAGATGTGGCAATATTTGGCATTCTGGAAAGAACTATCTCTTTAAAGGTATTAGCATAAAGATAGCACATTTGTTTATTATGCTTCCAAATCAGCTCCTAGTATCTCTGCCACAGGTAACAATTGACTTTTCAGGCTTCAAGTTAATAGCCTTGTCTCTTGCTTGTAGGGATCAATATTAGTATTAATTAATCACCATTATCGGCACTAGGATCTGGTTCTATTTGTTGTTACATCAGCAAAATATCAATATAGAAAGTGGACTCTCTGATCGTCATGGCAACTTCATCTCTTGGGTCAAAGAAAGTTTATCTTATCTGTGCATAGAGAGTGGCAAACTGTTTAGGGATCTAGTTTGAACTCTAAGAACATTGATTTAGTTTTTGTTTGCGAATAGAGGCTGAATTCCAATCACAAGGGATAGGTAAGATTTAAATATTAATGCGGAGAGGCTTGTCTGAGAGGGTGTCATACCGTTACTGTCAGGCCGTCTTTTTGAGATGACAAAAAGGTAGAGAAGAATTGTCTAGTCAGGATTATTTAAAGTTTTAGTAATTTGTGCTTTTGACAAATACTTTTAAAATGAATATGTGATTATCATTAGGTAGAATTGGTTTTGGTCAAGATTTCACATGTTAAAATAAAAGGCTATTCTTTTTTCTCTTTCATTTCTTCTTTCCTAGTCTCTTATTAATATCAACTATATTTAGAAAGTATCTTTGAGGACTAGTTTTGCCTCACGATGAATGTGAGGTAGCTAGTCCTATGTCTACGGTGAGAGAGTTTTGCTGTGTAGTTTCAAGTCCAAGAAAGAAGTTTATCTGAGGATATTTTCATATTAGCAAATACTTATTTCTAATAAGGAAAATCCTAAACAATAAGGTGAAGGAATAAATGCCTTTGGAGAATTCCTACAAATATAATAAAAGATCGTAGGTTTCCAAAACCAGGAAACAAAATACACACTATTTTGCAGCTATTCCTCAGATATGCTGATTACTTAAAATGAGCATTTTTAAAATCAGATCATTGGAAATTAGTCTTTTAAAAAAAAGTTATGCCGGAGAGTAAAAGCTAGATTTAGAAATGATGCTTTAAATATTCTACTTTTCTTTTAGGATTATGGGCACTAAATACACTTAAATGTTTGTAGATTGGGGAACTCTATATGCAGCTTACAATTTCAGAGACTTAAAAAAATGAATGTTCAGTGCCTGATGGCTATAACCAATGCCATATTCATTCCAAGCATTGTCTGTAGAGTAGCTAAAAACTCTTTTTATAACCTGCAAGGTAATGCTATTTATTATTTAATATTCTGGTAGTATTCCCATGTATGTAAAGCAAGGAATTTGCTAATAAGAGACACTAATATAATAGTTAATATTAAGTAGACTTTCATGTCATCTGGTCATGTGCCACTAACTGCTTAGTTTTATTTATTTGTGAAAGTCCTCCCCTTTGAATTGCTAGAAACTGTTGAATGGTGTTAGTCTGATATTTTCATGTAGGTGACTTGGCTGTTGCTAATGTCAGATTTATCATAAACAACTCATAAATATATATATATATAAAATAAGCTATACATAGACTATCATAAATATATAAATTTAATATCCCACACAAAAGCTATAACACCTAGTTTTTGTGTAGGCCAATAAAACGCTATATTTTAATTTGTATTTAAATTTTAAAATGAATTTAAAAATTATTTTTAAATGGGCATTTATTGGAAGATATATTTAATGTTATTTGTCAATTGATTTCTTTCTTAGAAAGATAAATTCTTTGGATGATATGAATTATTCTAATCCACATTTGGAAAACTTTTGTGGGCATCTCTTATTGAGAGAGAAAAAAAGATTTTTTAGCTAGTTGACATCTGTATAATATTGCATAGGAAGATTTCTTGCAAGTGTAAGTTAATCTACATAGATTTTTTCAGTAATAATCTCTAAAATTCTTTTATTTTTCACAAAATTTGCAAAATTTTAAAAATATGAATAGAGTGAAGAATTAATTACAAAATTTAGAGTTAGAAGCAAACATTTTGTCTTTATTTTCTGTTAATATGGAACTTTAAACTTTTAATTTCTGTATTAATTACGCCCTTGGAATATTGAACAATGGTATACTCTTGAAGAAAAACTATTTGCTTCACTGTGGTATGTCCTGAAATTATTGGGAGCCTGCAGTAAATTGAGGAATAGATTAAAAATAGTGAATTGACGAGTCTTCAAGTTCAATTGAGGGCCACATTTCTCTTATTCTACACAGAAAAAAATAGCTAAAAATCATGTATTTCAAAGTACTTTAAAATAATGATGAAATAAAAATTGTAAATAAAAAATACACTCAATTTCGTCCATTTTCCCTTTGCATGCTACATTAAGATTACCTAGTTTGGAAGAGTGGCTTTAAAGCTTAACACACAATTCGATTAAAAGATCTGATTATTTATAATTCACTGACAAAATCTGTCATAGATTAATTGTAGCATATTTGGTATTCAAGAAAAGTTTTAAATTTATTTTTTATTACTTACAATAGCATAAAAGGCCTTTTTTTCATTTTCTAGTAGAAGCTTGTTTAATTTCCCATATCTAATGTCTCCTAACAGTAAATGCCATGGACTGGTAAGCCTTCATGCTCCTTGTGTGTGCTGAGAAGTTCAAAGGCATTTGTGTGTGCGTGTTTTTTCTTTTTAATAAAACCCTGTGAATTCAGTGGGAATCATTTGGAATGATGTGTTTCTCACTGTATACAAATTATTTTCATGGTGTGCATTTTCATCCATGTCCAATATGTCAGTGTAATACTTTGTGATGTTATATATATAGCCCATACTTACATGATTAAAGTATGCATTTATTTGGATAAATTCTGTGAAGAAATTTTATGCTGTTTTTAAGTGCTTTTCAAAATATAGCTCAGTGAATGTATTATTGGGGGATGGATGTATATTGACAACATTACCTATTAATGGAATGCTTATATTCATCATGAAGCTTGTTGTTTTGATTTTAAGAAAGATCTAAAAGTTTAATTTCTCCTTGAAGAAAAACAACAAAGTGAGGCAAGAAGACAGTTACTAATGCCAACATAGAATGCTTATATCCACAAAATATATGTATATTTTACTCTTCTTGCTTTTGTGTAGAAATTATAGAACGAATATCTGCTTTGAATATGAAAATTTCAAATTTGTAATCTGTGTCGTAATTGTCTTCTTACCTCAACTGTTTATGTATAGCAGTATATTCTGGACTATGCCATTAAAGTAGGAAGTCAGCTAACATAGATTTGGCAACAGCATTGAAGGTTTAAACATGTTTTTTCCAAGACTATTGTCAATATAAATAGATTAAATGGCTTTTAATTTTCTAAGTTATTTTTATTTATTTAGGATAAAACTGTCTGAATTTGTATTGTGCACACTTACCAATCAGTTCTTCTTTCTCTTCTTGAAGTGACATTCTCAAATTCTCATTTTGGTAGCCTTTCTGCTTACATTGACATAAAAATAACCAGATTTTCCAATGCTGTTTGACTCGTACATAAGTACTCTTGCGTTTTTTGGAAATATTGGGCCTCCCACCTCCAAATGAAGACTCAGTGTACAGGGGAGACTGACCAACCTGGGACTTGAGTGAATCTGAAATATTCAAGTGTTCATTTGCAAATATATGAGGTAGCTGCTAAAAATATCACCCCACTTCTTAACAATGTGCATCTTGGACAAACAGGCACATATTTTGTCATCAAGTTGCTTAAGCTTCTGAAGTCAGGGCTACAACTGGGTCAGATGATAAGATGAGCACAAAAGAGAAACGAAGAGAGCGTCTGATAAAACCTGATTGATTGATGTCTGGCTTCCCCACCATCACAGGCAGTTGACAGTTAGTTTGGGATCAGATGCTTTGGCTTTTGCGATAGAAGATGGGGCCTGGTAGGCAAGCCTGAAGGACAAAAAGGTCAGTTTCTGTGTAGTGTCAAGTAATGTCGAGCTCCCACAAGGTGGGACATTATTAATATTTCATTCTTTCTCTTTTAGGTCCAGGTCCTAACATTTGATAGTCATTTAAAGGCATGAAGATTCAGTCTACAAACAGAAATGTGTGACTACTTCCATGTTAATTTAACTTAATGTTTTTACTTTGTTGATATGATAAAGGATGAGGGCATATGCTCATTTCATAACTAAATCATATTTCATATGATACTTTGCAATATATAATGACTTTTTGCATATTTTATTGTAATCTTATGGGGTAAAGAGCTACAAAATGTCATAGCACTTAACCTGGCCAAATTTAATATTAAATTTAAACTTTTTGAAGAAATATAGGTTTTCTGGGATGAAAAATTACTTCATAAATTAATCTAGAGTTATCAGTCCAGCTGCTTGGGAATTATAGGTACTGAGAAGCTTAGGTTAAAAAGTATTCTAGTGCACAACACAGACATGTCAGAGTTTGGGGAAACCTTGGTTGGCACAATGGGAGAACTTTGTACAGATCCATAGTTAGTGAATGATTGTGCTATAATTAATTTGCTGAACTTGAATCTTGTTGGTTGGTGATGAGATTATTAGAGTGTTTCTTTGCATTTTAATAATGGAAATCCCCAAATTCTTGACACATATTCAAATCACCTTTAAAAAAATCTGTATTTGCTTGTTTTTTTTGCTATGATAGAAAAATGTTGTAGAACACTTCTGAGTTTGAACATAATTAACAGGATAAATGTTCTTGGAAAGAAAGGAGGAAGGCAAGCAGGCAGGCTGGCAGGCATAAAGTAGAATAGCTAGTTTTAGAATAAAATGGTTTCCAGTGTTAGCCATAAAAATTAGTACCACTGTGACAGAATTGGAATTTGGACAGCCTGCATTTGAATTTAGATTTAGGACAGTTTGATACTCTCTAGAAATCCTCTACGATGTATCATTTTTCTCTGAGTTTTAAGGGTCAGATCTCCAAAGGACAGTTGGGTCTCAGCAAATGCTGTAGGCTTAATATCAGGAAGATGAATTCTGCAAGGTGCTGTATTGCTGATAGTATAAGTGGAATATTGCCTGAAAACACTTGTGCCAGAACCTGAAGTGGTACTCATGATAAGTCATCAGGGAAGGTGAACCGATCACCATTTCAGCAGTAATTAGTAATAGGTCCAAGAAAAGTGCATAAGAAAATGACCTAGTTTCTTCTATATAGATTTATATGGAACAAAACAATTTCTCTTTCTCTCTCTCTCTCTCTCTATATATATACATATATATATATTTTTTCAGGAATAGTGAGGAATCAATAAAGTTATGGTTCGAAAAACTTTTGCAGAAAAGATGGTTCAGGCAAATGGTGCTGACCTTTACTGATCTTGTTTTGATGGTTACATTGCTGATGGGAGTCTGGTAATATTATTTATTGATGGTAGCTAATAATGGTCAATAATTTTGTTACATGAGAGAAAAGAGAAAACAATTGAATTTTCCTTGTAAAATCGCTGTGTAAGTCTGTGATACATTTTTCAGTTTTACAGTTAAAATATTTTAAGGCAGTGTCACAATTGTCAAATGCCAGTTGCTTTGATAGTATTTCAGTTTTTTTGTGTGTATCCGTGAACAACTCTCTAAAGGTTAATAACCTGTTTTTTGGTGTTCACACACACACACTTAATATTATAGAGTATCTAATACTTCATGTTCAACCCTTTTCTCCCATTATTTTTTTTGTTTGTTGTTTCTTTTGTTATTCCATCTGGTTTTGAACTGGGTATATATTATATTATATATATATATATATAATACACACACACACATATATATATACACCCAGTTATATAATAAATAATTATGATCAACAATTCTTACAAATGGAAAAAAAGAATCAGGGAGCTGGCCAGCTAGGCTGCAATTCTATGATTAATCCTCCAGATTCAGAAATCTCATTTAAGGAAGAGTATGAGTTTGGGATGCAGTGGCTGGACTGATGAGTCTGACATTCACTTTGATGTTCTTTGACTCTTGGTTTGGAAGTTTTCATTTTGGAGAAATAAGAACAAGGAGGTTCCGGTATGGGATGTTACTAAGGTACGTGTTAGGGGATTTGTTGTTTCTATACTGTGGTTAGTACCAATGTACTTTATGTAGAGAAATAATCTCTTATGTATTACAGGAGGTGAAACAGATGTTAACAGCATATTGTTCCTACTATCCTAAGAAAGAAACATGATTACATTTTGAATGAAGGATTTTTAGGTTAGGGTCTATAGGCTTTGAAGAGTTTGTGAATATCCACACATTTAATGGAAAATTTTATGTATTCATGAATTTTTCTAGGAAATGGTTTTCATGAGCTTCTCAATGGGCTTTACAGCCCTATCAGAACTTTAAGAGGACTCTAAGGAATTGCTATATAGACATCTATATGATCACTTGTTACATTTTAAAAGGTAACAATATAAAATAGGAACAGTTTCATTTTTATTTGCCAAAATGATTTTTTTGAAAAACATAAAGTCAAGTCATATCACTTCACCTCTCTTCCAATGGAAATCCCTTTGCAAATTAATACCTAAACTTTTGATCATGGACTACCAGATCTGTTCCTTATGTCTGACCTGATCACTAAGCATACTATTGTTATGTAGCACTTCCCTATCCAACTCCTACCCATAAACCACTTGCAGTCACTACATTTTATCTTTATGGGTCTTTGTTCTGTTCCGTAATCATGCCAAGCTGCCTGTCTTCCTGTTCTTTTCCTAGATTTCCGTATGGCTGGCTTCTCATTCACTTCTTACTTCACATGTCAATTCTTCAGAAAGGTCTCTTTTAGCCTTCCCATTTAAAGTTGCCTCAGTTTGCTCTCCAGCCCATAACTTACGTATTTGTTAGATTATTTACTTGTTTATTAGTTGACTTTGTACTATAATGTAAGCTCACTGGGTGTGTGACCTAGTCTTGTTCACTTCTGTAACTACAGTTGCTAGAAAAATACCAGGCACATAGCAGATGCTCAAAGAGTAGTAGATTAATGAATGAATGAAAATTTTTTTTAAAAACCCACATAATTTCCTGTGATATATTTTTAAACGATTTTGCCCAAAGAAAAAATTGTTACCCATATGTGTTAAATTTAACTTACATGAAAACTTCATTTAATATTCAATAAACAAACATATAGTAAGTACTAATTTTGTGTACCATGTTAAGCCGTGGGGCAAATACAGACTATGGTCTCTCCCTTCAATTAGTGCATTAAATAGTAAGTACACTATGATTTAATCGTGATAGATAGAGGTATAAATTGCTGTGGGCATTGAGGTTCATAAGCGCGTCAGGTTAAGCCTCTAGGATGAGGTCCTATTTCAGCTGGGTATTGAAGGAGGAGTGGGAGATGTAGTCATGACAAGAGGGAATTGTATCCTGGCAGAAACAATAGCTTGGCCAAGAGGTTAAGGAGCATGGTATTTTCAAGGTCCAGTGAATAGTTGTGGCCAAAGATGAAACTATGTGAGTGACAGAGCATGCATCTTGAGAGCTGATTTGGGGCCAAACTTTTAAAGGGCTTTGTGTGCCATGTTGAAGAATTTGAACTCATCCTTTAGGTAATTGATGGTCATTGCAGATTTTGAAAAATAGAGCCTGATCAGTGTATTTTGTATTTGCTTGATAATTGCTTTGATCCTACCAAATTCCAATTTGGAAATGGAAGAGGACAAAAAACAAAACAAAGCCAAACAACAACAACAACCACCTCTGAGCTAACAATGGGCTTCAGTTAACTTTCATTTTGTGAAGTTTAACAATTATTATCTTGAATTCAGCCTTAGACCTTCTGTGCTACCCTCTAACTTTTAGATACGGATTTAATAACAACATCGTAGCTGATGGCTAAAACCATCACTCAGTGCTTTCAGTAGTTTAGTATGAATATTTTATTGAGGCTAGACAACACGTGCAAAAATGAATGAACAGAGCAGTATCTTTTTAATTGAATCTGTTTGTGCTTAACTCATGAGATCGTCTTTGGTAGTAGCTTTCCATTCATTCATATGCATTAGCTTAGTTTTATAGCTGCCTATCGAGAGGCAAAAATGTTCACTAGCAAGAGGGCAAAGTAATTGTTACTGGGATTGCCAATTGTTGCAACCTCTTTGAAAGACAGTCTGGCATTTTATAGCAATTAAAATTGCACATATACTGTTTGACCCAGCAATTCTACATATCCCATAGAAACCCTCATATGTGTGCTCATTACAGCATGGTTTCTGATAGCAAAAAATTCGAAGTCACCTAAATGTCCATTAATAGGGGATGGGTTAAATAAAATTATGGTATAACCCTCTCAGGTGTTGTAAAGGGTAAGACAGATGTGTTCATGCTGATATGGAAATATCTCAAAGACTCGTAAAATGAAAAACAATCAGTATGGCATGTACCTATTTGTAATGTTTTTGAAAAGAAAAATGAATAGATATTAGATATGTTTTTCATAAAAATTTCTGAAAAAATATGCAAGAAATTGTTGATGGTTTCTTTGGGAATGAGGTCTGGGAGTTTATGGTAGCACATAGACTCTTTTTTCACTGTATGCCTCTTAATATTGTTTTCAGTTTTTAACCAAATATAATTTTAATAAGTTACAAATTAATACCAATAATTAAAAAAATAAAATGTATACATTGTGGAATGTGAATGTCAGTATTTTCATACCACTGCCATTACTGCTAGTAATAAACCGTGTGTGTGTGTGTGTGTGTGTGTGTGTGTGTGTGTGTGTGGTGGGGGGAGGGGTTTGGGGGCAGAAAATCAGGTAATATTGCCATTATAATTATGTTTTCAATTATTTGTCTTCCCTTCGGTTGTGTAGTTGAGAGGATAGAAGTGCTTTTGGGAGTTGGGAAGAAAGTAGGGCACAGAAAAATATTTTATGGAATATTTTAATATCTCTCTAATTCAGACAATATGGGAGAGAATAGCTATAATGATAAATGTTTCTATAGTTATCATTCAGTTTATATGAGAATATACCAAAAGTGAGCACTCAAGTGAAGATTATGCTCACTTTTACTTTAGAGAAAGAAATAATGCAGAGAAAAAGGTTTTAAATATATTACCTTTTAAAGTATAGTATTTCTCTACTCTCAGCAGCATAGGTCATGGGTGTATTATTAACCTCAGATTAATAGTATATGATAGTTTGGTTTTAGATAAAAGTTCTATTCCTTAAAATTCAATGTATTCATTTAGGCCCTGTTATACAAAAAGTTTATCTCCACGATGTTGTTTTCCTGAGTTCAGAAATTTTTTTCTGCCCTGCCCGAAAGAGTTCATCTCTCACCCCTATCAAATGTTTTGCCTTCTGAGTGATTTTAAGATGCTTATTTTTATACACATTATTATATGCAGACATAGTTTTAAATTGGCCCTGGGCCCAATATGTTGCTCTTTTTCGTACCTTATTAAGGATTTTGTTATCCTTGAAAGTCTTCCAAGCTATCTCAAGTGTTCTCGTGGGCAGTAGCAGCAGCAGCAGCAACAGCAGCAGAAGGAAATGAAGGAGTACATGGAGAGACCAAAGCTTAGAGTGTCAGTGGGGTTTGAAAGGATGCCCCTGAATAAAATAGAAAGGTTTTAATTCATAAATGCCAGCATAAATACCCCCTGATAGTTATGACAGAGTGGAAAGAAAATTAAATATGTTGAATTTTTGTCAGATAATTTTGAAAGTGGACATAAGGTTAGGAAACAAATAACACACGGAGTTGAGGGAAATTATAATCCGAAAACAAATGAAATATTTGTTTCTCTCATTTGAAGGAACCTAGAGCCTAGGAACATTAATGCAACTTGAGAAAGGTTGTTTTTAACCGTGGAGTCTCTTAGCATTTTCAGCCTCACTGGAATATTATAGGACCATAAGGTCAGTTTTATTTAATTCATTCTCATAGATTCTGAACAACCTAGGTAGTGCTGAAGATTTTATTGTATTTTGTAATTTACATTCTGAGTTTGGACAGAGGTGCTACAAGGTGTATGCTCCTGTAAGTAAATTCATCTGATCAGTGGCATTATACAATGACTTTATGCAAATGGAGAACTAATTTTTTGGGAAAAAAGTTAATCTCTTGTGGTATGTCTTGCCATCAAGAATTCTATTCCTAAAGACCCAAAGAAGTAAAGGAAAGAATCAGAGGAAAATGAACCCAAAGTGCATCCAGTCCCTGGCTCCCATGTGGCCAGCTGATGTTCCAGCCATCAACTGTTGAAAAGCTACAAGTGGTTTTCATGATGATAAAGTTAGTGGTCAGCACCAAAAATAGATCCAGAGCAAGGCCTAGTAGAATAAATTACTGAAGATGATCAAGTTAGAACTACCTCTGCTGAGAAGGCTACACAAAATTTCTGGGATAAAGAGTAATGAGGATTATTGATGTTACTAGGATCCATCTTCAGAATTGGTTGGCCTGCTACGTGCAGTGTATTCTGATCAAATGGTGCTGCCCCTCCCTAACCACCCTGTGGAAATGTGTTAGCCCAGAGGTCTGACTGTCCTGAGAAATAGCGTTGCAAGCTATCTACTTGAAAATGAGGATGTAGGTAACTTACATGTTAACTTTACAATGCAAAATGCAGTGGCTGCCTATCAGATGGCATTTGAATGGATGTACGGCACAAAGTCATATATTTACGTTTTAGAAGGGGATTGAATTATACAATCATTCTTTAGAGAAGGGGTATTGTTATAATGTTTCAGAACTCTGGAGTCTTTCATTGGGGTTCACGTTCCTGCTCTGCCACTTCCTTGTGTCGTGTCCTTTAGCATGTTATTTAATCCGTGACTCAGTTTCCCCATTTGTAAAGACGAGGTTATTAAGGAGAGCTTATATGAGGGCTGTTGAGAGGATTCAACGAGTTTACACATGTAAATCGTTTAGAACAGCACCAGGTATGCACTGATAAACTTTTCTAGATTATTAGTATTTTTGAGGTCAAATCCATGAAAAGAAATTGTCCTCTGGTAGTGGTAAATATCCTCAGGTATTTAAAATATAATGTTAAAGGTCTTTGGTTTGCATGTTTTAATTGACAAATATTTAAATGAAGTATTTTTTGGTAAATATTGTTTGTAGTTGACGTAAGTTTTATAAAAAGATCTTGTTGAATACTCTAATTGAATAATTTTGCTCAAATCACCCTAAAGTAATTTTAAAAGGAATAAATACTTTATTCCCAATGAGGAAAGTATTTTGAGCTTCACTGGGAAATGCTTTATAAGATAGATTGATATTAAAATGTAATATACTCCTCACACACACACACACACACACACAGACATATACATGCAGACATACACACTATATATATGACACACACATTATAGATGTAGATATAGATGTATAGATATAGATATCTATAAACCAGTAAATGTTTTTACAAACTCTGAAATCTGTTACAGATCACTTCGTCTCATTTTTTGGTATTAAATAACACAGGGTGCTTTGGTTATACTAACCATTACCAGAAAAAGTGAGTAGTTAGTTTTTGTTGTTTAGTTGTTGTATTTTTCCAGACGGTTCTGGAGTTAATACATAAAATTCCTTTAGAAAGATCCTGACTGGAGTATCTCAAAAGATCATCGAAGAAACCAGTTGGTGAAAATGCATTTGGATGACCTGAACACATAGTTGTTGTGTCTCTAAATCCCAGACATACTTTATTAGGACAATCCAGCTGGTTTGCTATTTCTATCTCCTCATTATCAACACGTTATTGTATGGCCTCTTCCCCCTCACTTCCAATGCCAAGAATTTGGCAGGGACACCATGTTAGCAAGTCAGAGACTGGGGGTGGGGCAAGACAACAATAGTTTCACACTGCTGCAGGGGTAAGGAATATGTGTTTTCTAAACATTTTGCTACTGGGTTAAGATTGATAATAGATATTTTTAGTCTCTTCACTTGAGGAATTTGAAGAAATAAAATTTCACAAGTCTCTAGAAACCCTCTTAAAGAAACATTTTCTTTATCCTAGTTCACACTTTCATATACATAGAATTTGGTTGTAAATCTCAAAGTTTCAAAATTCTTTGCCTTTCTCCTCTTTCCCACCCTTGCCAATATTACAGAAACTCAAGAAAGTGAGAGAAAGAAAACTATTGTCCCTAGGTCTTATTTCATAGTTTACATTATGAATAACAAGTCAATAACTGAATATCATGTCACATTTTATTATTATGTGTGTGACCTTATTAGTGACCTTAACTATCGTCTTCTAATGTATTAGAGCATAGAGAGAACAGAGATGAAAATTCTTTTTGGTCATAGTTCATGTTTTTTTTTTTTTCAATTTAGCGAAATGAAAAATAATCAGATGAGGATTTTCCTGACAGTTTTATAAGATTGCAAATTTTGTGAGTGAGTTAAGCTCTTCCAAAGTTATATTACAACTTCACGTAAATGTAGATTCTCAAAATAATGGTCATGTAAACGTTCTTCAGTTATAAGTATATATGTAATTTTGTGTGCTACAAATTGGTTTCTAACAGATCTCTTCCATTAGAAACTCTCTACATTCATTAGGATGACTCATGAAATATTTTCTGTACTTTGTTAAAAAGTTTTAAAAATAATCTCAAATTAAAATGATTTATTTACTTTTAAAAACTCATGAGTTATGCTTGTATAGCAACCTAAAGGTTTTTTATGATATCCCATGATGTTATTACAAAACATTAGGTTTTAATAAATAAAGGTCCACCTTTATTTTTCACTATGCATAGAGATATTTATGATAAAATGAGTCACTTATGACCTCTTCCTTCCAAATAGGGAAAAACTACATAATGATATGCTTTGTTCACATATATATTAAATTCTTTTTATTCTATTTGACTCTTTGATGCATCTCATACATAGGTCAGGCACCTGAAAGACAGCAAGTATGAACAATATCAGTAGAAACTTAGTCATTTAGAAATTGATACCTAGAGATCTTGTTTTATAATGCTCTTTTCTGGTCAGGAAAAAAAAATGTTACTCTATAAGATAACTTTTGTTAAGTCTTTACTAGCTTATTTAAAATATAGTAATGGGTTTTCATTTTTAAAAGTCTCAGTTAAATAAGGCAAGAATTTCATAATCTGAGAAAGGAATAAAGCCATTAGTGAACAAATATCTGTCCACAGCTTTTAGTAAAGAGAAAAATATGTAACCTTTTGTGCCATTCACTAGAGCAGATTTGTGCCATCAGTACAGATGTGAGTAAAAACTCAACTTTCTCTTAAAGCCTCAATTCCTTGAAGTTTTATCATCCCAAGGGAAATGAAAGAGTTGTCTGTATGAATTTGCATGTGTCTTACCTTAAGGTTGTAGTAAGGCATATTGAATATACTGGTAGGACATTGAGATTTTACTGTGGGTAGAAAAAAAGAAGAATGCAAATTAAAGTAGCAATGGTTTATTCACAAATTAAAGAAACAAATTGTTCCCCTGGGTGCTTCCTTAATTGATGAAGAGTAAATAAGTAGGACACTGTTAACTAGACCAGCAGAGTGGGGCAGGCATATCTCTCAAGACTGGGGTTAGAACCTCAGGCTTTCTAAGTGTGAGGGATTTGTAAATGAAGCTACTTTGTTACTGTCAGAATTAATATGTGGATAAAAATCTATGTTTTCAAAGCTCTTACAGCATTGTTTTGTATTCTTTATTTTTAAAAGTAGTTTTATGTTATTTTTGTACTATTAACATTCTACACTTATGACATTTCAGCCCCCTCACTACCGACACCGAACAATAGAACTGCTTCAATTAAGAAACAGAACATCAGCCCCTGGCATCTTATTCTGTTGTTCCATCTTTTTTTGCTAGGGAGAATTCATTTGTTTCTTAATTAAGAAAAACACCAATAGCATGAAAAATCTGCTTATGGTACCTGAATGGTAATTAGGCAAAAGGTAAAAAAGAAACATGCACATACATTCCAATAGCAGCCAAAATGAACTGGAGCTGATAAAAATGAACTACACTACCCTTGCATAAATGGAGGCTGAGAGAAGTGTACAGTCATTATGGCTAAGACAATATGCAAACTATCTTCAAAGAAATCAAATTGCTAGAGTGTTTTCATTTGCATGTATTAACTATTAACATAATGAGGAGAAGTGACATTGGACCCGGATTGTGTGTCTGTTCGGATTGATAATTCGACTGCATCTGCAAACAGACGCCCAAAAATCATGCTAGTAGTTAGATCAGAGTTGAACTCTGCAATGTGGGCTAAAACAAAATCTGGAGTTTGACAAACCTGCTGAGCTACTGAATGGTGAATGGTTGACATCTCTCTCATTCACATTGTGTCTCATTCATATTCTCTCTCTCGCTCTGCTTTAATTTAATTTTTAAAAACAATATTCTTTTAGTCCAAAAACTTACTTTGAGCTTTAAAGCAGCAAAATTGCCCTTTGGAACTTCTTTGTTTTCGTTAGTGCGAGAATATAAGAATTGATGCCATAAAGGAGATCTTAAGGAATCATAGGGTTAACTTAAGGTCTGTTGTTACAGGATTTGAAAATATTGTATTTTTGTTTATTGCCAGCAAATATAAATCTAGGAATAAAGGAAACTGGCATTTATTGAGCTTCTCTTATGTGGAATGCACTGTACAAAGTGTTTTTCATGAAAGAAAATGGAAGGAGTCGTTGAGAAAAATGAAGGAGCCATTGCAATGAGAAACACCTCTAGCCTTTTAGATAACCTTGATGTTATCTAGACTCACTGAGCTTCTGGCTGTTAGTTTTTTCTCACCTGTAAAATGGGCCAGTATAACTACATTTGTTTTTCCTATTCTAAAAATCTTTGAGGTCAGTAGCCAATTTCAATGTTCTTAAAAGCCTTAGGGAAATTGGAAAATCATCACTCAGAAACCTACCCATAACAACAAAAATGCCTTATTTATTTAGGAGTCATGGGATTTATCACACAATCAGATTACATTTGCTATTCCATGCTGGTAAGAAACTCTGGCAATCATATACATTTTTGACTAATTTTAAGAAGATAAATCTGAAATACATTTCTTGATTGTAGAATTCCTACTTTTAATGTCCCTGAAAATCAGAATATAGCTTACTTTAAAAGCAATAGATCCATTTAATGTAGTTTTCTTTTTTTGTAAAAAGTATTGATGTGTCTTGTTAATGATGGAGACTTCTAATTAATAAATTTATTTTGTATAGTTTTATTTATATTAACAAGTACATATTTTGATCTTTCTTTGAATCTACCTGGCACTGTTCTATGTACAGAAGTCAGTGGTGCACTAGGAAGGTAAGATCTCTGCTTTCACAGAACGTACATTCTAGAGGTTGACAACAGGCAATAAACACAATAACTCAGTGAATGTGCAATGCAATTTCAGATTGGCATAAGTATACGAAGAAAATAAAATAGGGTAACGTGACAAAGCGTAACTGTTGGGACTGCCTGACAATGATCTGTTAGATACAAATTTCCTAGACTTAATGCTGTTGATGGGAGACATAAATTAATATCTTTCTTTGAAAAATGGAGAGGAACCACTGTCAAGGGTGAGGGGACAAATGTCCCCTAGAGACTCTCATCTACCCCATCCCCTAATGGCCCAGCTGAACCATATTACCTTTTGAATGGTGTAAAGCCAGGAAAAAAGCAGATGTGTCAGAAATGGAGTTAAGTTGGGATAACGTAGTTACTAAGGTAGGTATAGAACATACCCTCGTGGGGCTTCCACTCTCTAAAAGATGCACAAATCCATCCAAAATAATTATATTGGCTCTCAGGAAACTCAGTCCAATGCACTTTGATTTTTCAGACATGTCATTTATTTATATGATATTTGCATTTTCAACAAATGGAGAACAATGCAATTGCACTGACAATGACATGATTCTGTCCATATTATGGGAGTGAATTTCTATCACAAAATATTGCATTATGATATTATACAATATATGTAATATTAACAATGTAATACTTTATTATAATACAATAACATTAAAAATATATACTATTACTGTAAGGTAACAATGCAATATATATTATGCATGTGGCAATACAGTATGTATGTTACTGTAATGTTAACAATATAACATTATTGTTGATATATGCAATATTAACACAGTTGATATATCCTCATTTTATATATATATGTATTTCCCTGAATGAAAATTTGTGACTGATTAGATTAAGTGATAAGTACTGGCAATTTTTATTGACTTTCAATACTACTGTTGTAGTAGCAGTTGGTGAAACCTTTAGGGTTGAAGCCATGTTACTTCCCTTTTAACTTCATTTTAGATAACATGTATCACTGCTAATATCCTTGGATATATGTGACCTTAGAACCCTGTGGAGATTCTTGGGAATCTGTGGTGAACACAAAGCATCTAGAACATTCTGAAATGTTATAGTTTTGTACTCCAAGCTAAAAGTTCATTGGGCTTTTGTGGAATAATTTATTCACAGGTTGTTCATCTGGAGATGGCTGAGTTAAATGCCTGGGCATTTGCTAGTATTAGTGAATGTAAACCTCTGCTCAGGGAGAACGTGAGTTGGGCATAAAAGCAAAACTACAGTTGCATAAAGGATTTTGATACTTCTGAAGATTTCTAATATGTGTCTTCTCAGATAGGAATAGATGAGTTGACAGTACTCTTTGAAGACATCTCTACACTTAATAATGCCTTATTGCTCTCTTTTCATGAATATGGAGATTATAAAGAAACCTGTTTCATATTTAAGTGATAAGTTAACCTTTCTGCCACATATGTTGGTTATAATGTCAAAATCTCCTTTGAGAAAGTCAAGTTGATGAGCTGTGCTGAATCATTCATTCAGATTCAGCCCACAGGGATTAAGAGGTGAAAGCAGGTATTGTCATATTCTCATAGAAATTACCTAAGAATTAGTTAGCACAGTTGCTCTAGGAGAACTCTTGAAGAATCCTTCTCTTGATGGAAGGGCACAACTGAGCACAAACTGGGTAATTTGAAATAAAAAGACTCAGAGCAGACGGATTCAAGAGGAATGTGTGAGACATTCGGATGCTCACTAACATTAATGTGACATTAATATTTTCACTTGGACTTGCCTATTTATCTAAAGAAAAGAAAATAAGCTATATAAGACAGCCACAGAGAAAAGACCAAAGAAACTCATAGAGGGGAATGCGAGTTCTTAACTTATATTTACTTTAAATTGAAAACAACAAAATTCTCCTAAAACAAAGCAAAAAAGAAAATATAAGAAAAAAAGAAAAGAAAAAATAAAACTTGCTTTCTCTTACCAATTACAATTTTGTTGATTCTGTTTGAAAGAAAAACATCTAATTTCACTTTTACAAACTATTATTTGTTTTTCTGGATATGAAAATAGCAACATATGATGTAGTAGATCTCTAGGTTTCTTAGTAAACTCTGTCCAATGCCTGTCATACTAAACTCCTAGGTCTGGTACATAAAACCAAAAAAAATAATAATAAGTATAACAATCTTCTGGAGGCAGACTCAAGTGCTTAAGGCTGAGAGGGGACATACTACATGCCTGAAAACATTGAGTTATTTTTATTTAAATGGCTTTTACTATGGTTCAGTGGGAAACATGAATTAACAAGATCAGGTTGCAAAGCTCTGTGCAGGCTGGAATGATACCCTAAAACTGTTGGTGAACATTTAGTAACAATATAGATTTTGGTTTAAAAAATCAACTTTATTAAGTACAGGATGGGAAAATGAACTTTATTTGCTGCTAAAATGAAAACTTCATAGGTGTTTTAGTTAACTGAGTCTTCAGTGGAAGTTGCATTCCAGAACCATTCTGCAATGTTCAACAATTGACAGGAGTCCTGCTGTACTTTGTACTGGCCAGTCACATCTTGGGTATTGTGTTCAATGTCATATCCTCCTTAAAACTCAAGTATGTCTGGAGGTGAACCCCCAGGATAACAGTCAGGCAGTAGCTGAAGGAATTGGGAATGTTTAATAGGAGAAGAAAATTCTGGGTTTTTTAATGAGAGCTATATTCGGATATCTGGAGAACTCCTATAGAAAAGGAATTAGCTTTCTTCCTTGTAGGTCAGAAGGAAATAATTCCAAAGGGTGCTCTGGGTCTATATTCTACTCACTGAAAGCACTTTTGAGCTCAGCATCAGTAAAATAGCTAGAGCTGTTCAAAATGGCCCGGCCTTCTTTGAGGATAGAAGACTACCTTGTCACTGGAAGCATGGAAGCGAAGGTTTGCCTGGTTAACCACTTGCTACATTTATTATTTAGTAGATCCTTGGAATATAGGAAGTAATGACAATTAGAAAGTTGGGGTAAAACAGGAGTAGGTTTCTGAGTGATTTAATATTCTAGATGGGCCCCAGAATGTTTTAAGTTTCTTTCATTCAGTTCAATTTTAGAAGGATTTAGTTGGTACCTATTGTATTAGTCCATTTTCACATTGACATACCTGAGACTGGGTAATTTATAACGAAAAGGAGGTTTAATGGACTCACAGTTCCACATGGCTGGAGAGGACTCACAATCATGGCAGAAGATGAAGGAAGAGTAAAGGGATTTCTTACATGCAGTGGGCAAGAAGAGGACTTGTGCAGGGGAACTCCTCTTTATACATCTATCAGATCTCATGAGACATATTCACTATCACGAGAACAGTACAGGAAAGACCCGCCCCCATGATCCAATTACCTCTCACTGTGTCTGGCCCACAACTCATGGGAATTGTCAGAGCTACAGTTCAAAATGAGATTTGGGTGGGGACACAGCCAAACCATATCACCTATCAAATCCTTATTATCATTATTGTATAAGCAACAACCAAATCTTCTGGAAGCTAAACAAGCTGTCAGAACTCTCAAAGCCTTGGGAGGGGCTCAAGCAGTACGTTCAGATGGTCTTATATTTTTACAAAATATGCACAATTAAAATATTTTAGCTGCAATTTTTTAGGACTGCTAATTCTTCCCACTTTGACATTCCTTCTGCCACAAATCAGAATGACCACAGGCATTATTAGGTTCTTGGGAATATAATAGTCAGATTTTTAACATTTGTAATTTACTGAGATTTCTCTACATAGATATTTATTTTTATACACAGTATGTGTTTGTAATTTTGTATTCTCCTGTTATAGAGGGTCCCTAGTTGTATAAGCTTCAGATCCCACAATACCTGGGTCTATTTCTGTGTGCCCCCTTAATTTATATCTATATATACACATATATATGTGTGTGTGTGTATACATATATGTATATATAACATTTATATATATGCTATGATTCTAAATACCTCAAAGAGAAAGATGAATAAGCCATTGT
Organism: Pan troglodytes; assembly: GCF_028858775.2. Classification (NCBI taxonomy): domain Eukaryota; kingdom Metazoa; phylum Chordata; class Mammalia; order Primates; family Hominidae; genus Pan; species Pan troglodytes. Next base: position 115,569,305 of record NC_072405.2, read on the forward strand.
CCTTTATATCAAGTTATGGACAATGTAATGGAGGAAGCTGAGGAGTTTTATTATGAATTCAATGATTTAGTTGAAGAAATCATTAAAACTAATATAAAATACAATATTTTTACAACTTTATATGCATGGACATTTTTAATGTTGAATAAGAAATAATTAAACAACAATAAGAAAGTTAAGACCAACAGTGACACTGAGCACTCAAATCCAAGAAGATCATATTCTTGAATTATAATCTAATAAATGTGTATATTATTCCTATGGCAAAGGTAAAAAGGCTGTGTAATTGTGTACATCTTATTGATTAGACAAGTAATGTATATATCAGGATGTCAATACACTTTTATATTTTAGTGATAAAACTGCCTTGACATCATAAGTAAGCTCATTTTGGTATCAAATCCGGTGAAGCCAGCTGACAAATTTTGAGGATCTTAACAGAAGAATTTTTCCCCTATCATAAATCAGTAATAATAGGTTACCAAATACTATACTTTCAGACAATCTGGAGCTTTTTCAGTATCTTTGACAAACTTCTTAGTCTTGTGCATCTTTTTGCCAAAGTTCAATTTTGTTCTTGTTTCCATCTTTTGGAAGGCAGAGATGTGGAGCATGATTCTGCGCTGACATATCTAGCTTATTCGTGATGTTCTTTTTTTTTTTTTTTTAAGTCCTGTGTTTCTAAGCTAACACAGTCAAGAGGTGTGCCATGATTGTGATTTCCCTTGCACAGCAGCATCATTTCTACCATCAAGGGAAGTTCATGCTTCCTTAAACGTATGGAAGCTCTTTCAGGTACTTGGCTAGCTAGCAGGTGATCTTTTCATAAATGTTATGGAAAAGACTAGTTGAAGAGGAAGACATACTGTTCAGCTTGTTCAGACACAACTGTTCAGATCAAATCTAGTTCTCTTTATGTGTCTCTACTGTTAAGATTGATGTAGTAGAGAAATTGGGAATACAAATGTTCTGTAATAAGATTGTTATAATCCCAGAATGAATTGTATATTTAAGCACATAGACCTGTTTCTAACTCTCAAATAGGATTTGGTGATTCCATTTTTTTCCTAGAATGTACCATTATATTTTCCCACTTATATTTAAAAATCAATTTCATTATTATACTTACATACAATGTTTCCAAATATTATTTTCCTCTGATTTGAATGTTTTTTTCAATAAATGTTTGCCATGCAAATACAATGTATCTGAAATTGACAAGTATTTGAATGATTTTTCTTGAACTTAAAAATAAGGAAAGAAAAACATACAGGTGTTATGGCATAGACATTGAAGTAGATAAATGGATAGATTTAGTTCTTGGGCCGGCACAGTTGCTCACACCTGTAATTCCAGCACTTTGGGAGGCTGTGGCGGGTGGATCAGCTGAGTTCAGGAGTTCGAGAGCAGCCTAACCAACATGGAGAAACCTCATCCTACTAAAAATACAAAATTAGCCGGGCATGGTGGTGCATGCCTGTAATCCCAGCTACTGAGGAGGCTGAGGCAGGAGAATCGCTTGAACCCGGGAGGCGGAGGTTGCAGTGAGCCGAGATCACGCCATTGCACTCCAGCCTGGGCAATAAGAGCGAAACTCCATCTCAAAAAAAAAAAATAATAAATAAATAATAAAATAAGAGATTTAGTTTTGACATACTTGTTTTAAGCATTACATATGTAATTAAACTTAATAGGAGGAGAATAAACATTTATTTCCTTCATTCAGAAGATTTCCTGGGAAACAGTGAGATGCAGTTATGACAGATATATGTGTGCAATACATATTACTTCTGGAAAAGGAAGGAAAACTTTCATTGAGAGCCTTCCTATGTGCTAAGGACTCTGTTAGGCACTTTATAAGCATTTAACTTAATTTTCTTACATTATTTACCTGCATTATCCTTTTATGTAGGACAGGGATAATTAGTTCCATTTTGGAGACATTGTTTTGGGCCACACTGCAATTGACAGCCAATATTTGGAATGGGTTAAGGGGTTTTTTTTCATAGCTCCATTTTGTCAGTGAAAGGGCTTCTGCTGCAAAATGACAGGATCGAACGATGAATAAGATGAGATCATGTAGGTGGAGATGGCTACAAATAGCTCTGGCACATTAGCACTCAGTAAATGCTAGTCAGTTTTGAATCATGGGTCCAATTCTCACATGGCTGTCTTACAGTCTAAGGAAACCAGATGTAGCCATAGGTACAATGCAGAATGAAATGTCAGGAGAACAGCACAGATAGATTTAAAGAAGGATCCATGCAGATTAAAGTTTGGCCTTTAGTTCTCTTATTTGAGAAAGTATATTATTGGAACTTTAAACAATTTTGAATGATGTAACACCCCCCACCCCGCCCCCCAAAACCCTTAGGTGTCAGATAGAAAAACGTATTGAAGGCACTTTTTATATACTTTTCAGAAAGTATTCAATCTAAGCGTGATTATTCTTTTAACATTAAAAATTCAATTTACTGATTGCAAATTAAAAGCCTATATGAAACATAAAACTTCCAGTCATTGATGTCAATAAAAACCTTGTTTTTTTCATAGCTTGTGAGATTTAGCTTAGGGTTGGTATAGTCTTACAAAGTTGCTTTACTTTTACTCTATGGAGTTAATAAGATATATCCATAAACCTTAATGTGAAAAATAAATGCATATTCAGTATGAAATGTGTGAAAACTCAGACAAAGCCCCAGTTCAGTGTACTCTGTTCCTCCTGACACCAAGAGGTTATGTTTCAAACAGGACTACTAAAGGTTTTAACATCTAGTATTATGAAGCAGGTACAGGAAAGAGTGAATGACATGCCAAGCCAGCAGTGACACACACAACCCCAAGGTGGCATGTGACATACCTTTACTTCATTTACAGACATGGCATATGTCAGAGTGCTTGGCCCTACCGCACAGTTGGTTTGAGCAATTTCCATTCCATTATGTTTTCTTACAGCTTCTGTTTTATGCCCCCTCCAGCTTATTCAAGTGTTTAAATTTCAAATTAGTTGCTTGTCTTTATCATTCATTTTTGGATTAGAGAAACATATTATAGCCGTTGGACATGTTTACCATATTAAAAATAATAACAAAGAAAACAAAAATGATAACCACCGCTCCCCACCCCCGACATACTCAAGGCTTTAAAGGTTGTGTTGAAATCACAGGCTATTCCAAGAAATCACCTTAATCCAGTGTGATTGACCAACTTTTCCTATCCAGCTTGAGGACATTGAGAATACATTTGTGTGTGTGTGAGTGTAATGTTTTAAATGTTGGGACAAAATCGACTGATAGAAGCAAGTTCTAACAGTTATTTCTTTGCTTGACCATTTTGTTGGTTCTTTGAGCCTCTCACAGGTTGCATCATAGTCTGTGTGGATAGATGAAGAATCATGTAGTAAGGACCAAGGAAATGGTGACAAATAACAGAAAGTAGTGTTGGTTATATTTATGTAATGCTGACTATTCCATGCTTTGCATTTGCAGGTATGATTTTCTTTAAAGTCATTTGTATAAGAAGCAGAGACTTACAATCTACCATTCTAAAATTTGAATTGCTTTTCTAGAAATTAAGTAGAGGGGCTCTGTGTTATCTCTGTAGTGTCTCATCATGTGACACACATCAGGTTTTCGTAATGGCTAGCTGGGATCCAAATGCCAACGTGTTTGTTTCTCTATGGGTTTTGCTGTAAAATCAAAGTGAAAGGCTATTGATTATATTGCTGTTTTCCCAATAGTTTATTGTCTTACTTATAAGAAATGTGTCTCACTTATAAGAAATGTAAAGAAGAAAAGTATATTAATAGCTAAAGTGTGCTGTGACTACAGGAAACTCAGGAATTCGAATTTACCATTGATGTTTTTGCATTTTACCTCCTGTCCACTTCTTTCAAGGGAGGGACAGGGGGAAGGTATAGCAGTAAACCAATAAAAGTCTTATTAGATGATTGACATATTAGATAATTCATTTAAAAATAGAAAGTCAACATTCCCTTTTGTAATTAGGGAAAAAGACAACTAGGATTGAAATTTCATTTATGAGTTTGAAATCTGGAATCATTTGATTTTATTTGCAAATGATTATGAGGTTGAACAGCACACACCGTACTCGACTCTCTGTTGTGAATTCCCATATGATCAGCATAGATAATGGAATATTTCATTTTCTACTTAAAAATCATTTCCAAAAGGTTTGTAAATATTTGTTTCTCAGGGATCCATTTATCTTCTTCAGTTCCAAAGAACTGTTGTGGGGTTACAGAAAAAGATGATAAATGAGCCCAAGGAGCCTGGGTTTAAATTGTCCCACTACAGGTTTTACTATTATTTGGTAGACATGCAAAATCTGTGAATGCATTAATATTAACTGATTAGGTTCTGGATTTTTTTAAGGCCAGAATTCTGAAATGAGAATAAATCAGTCATGAAGCTATTCGGGCTTGTATTTATCCACAGTTAGATCCATATGAAAATTCAATATAACAAGAAAGAAAAATGGCTGGAAGACATTCCTTTTCAAAGGAATGGCCTGGACTTCAGCCACCTAATTCCCATTCAGTTCTGAGGGCCCGAGTAATGTGGTCTGTAATTGTATGCAAACCTTATAACAAAGAAAGTGACAACAAAACCCATCTACTCTTAGGTATCCTTGTACATAATACAAGGTATAACCTGAAATGAACCATAGGGTATTTTGATTAATTGAGCTTAACTGATGGGTATCCAGAAACTCTGTTTTACTAAAACCTTTGTTGAAATTCTCAGTGAAGGGTTTACATTCACTTTTAGGTCAACGTAATGAAACTTAAGATGATTTAAGACCTTCTAGAAACTCTGCATCATGATTCTAAATCATAAGGTTCATTGCATACGTTGTGTAGCTCCAGAGATGAAGATATGGGAGATGTAGATGTATTTGATGTGTACTGACCCCAATTTCTTACAAAAGCAATATAAACAAAAAATACATCTAACTACCATGATATATCACTTGTTTTTCTATATTTTTATGTAATATACATGTAATCATAGTATAGATATAATTTCATTGTGATTATAACTGGAAATATTTTTCATCTTTCTACATGGCCTTTTTGACTTTCATTTTGTATTTCTGCTCTGTAGTCTCTCAGTTGATTTGTTATAATTTATTTAAACATTATACTATAAGGCACTTGAATAGCTTCCAATTTTTGTAACTAACACTGAAATGACTCAATTAGTGCAATAGTTTTTTTACGTTTTTAAGGTTTTCTTGAAGGGTAAATTTCAAACAGTGAGATTAGTGGATTAAATGATATATACTTTTTAAGGGGTGATGGTGCAGGAGGAAAGGATAAAGAAAAAAATTTTAAATTTGGCATTAGGCTTCTAGAGTTCCTACCTCATTAGAAATTCTAGAATATCAGGGTACATTTTGAGCAGGAAGTGATATCATCAAACAATAATTTGCCCAGAGGCTAAAGGCAGCCACCTTCGGAGAGACTGTTAAAGCGATTCAGGTGTGCAGAAATGATTTCCTTGGCCGTAGGTGGGTTTTGAAAAGGAAAGGAACATGGCAATCTACTCCACGTTGAGCACCTGTCCTGGGTGCTCTAAGGTTAAATAAGAGACAGAAAATTCTACTCTAAAGGTTATGAAATACTTGATTAGTGAAAATATTCATAGAATAAATAATCAGATAAATAAAAAGAGAGTAGTGTAGATTGAATCAGATAGGAAGACTGCATAGACTGAATCTTAGGCTGAAAGATGAAGAAAATGAGAGGTTATTGGTAGGAAGAATGCAAAGATGTCTTTCTTAGGATAGGGAGAGAGCAAAGAAGAAAACTTGGTAGGCAATTGTAATTTTGGTGGGGGACACTGAGGAAATGAATAAGGTGTCATCTTAATGGATATTTTAGCATATTAGTATACTCTTTACTTATTCATTGGTTCTTCTATTTATTGGTGACTTTTGGAGGACACAAAAGTGTCATACCTTCCCTGATATAAAGATTGTCATATTCCATCTCATTTCACAGTTGAACTATATAGTCCTCCTTCAGTATCTGCAGAGAATTGGTTTCAGAACCCCTAGCAGATACTAGATTCCAGATAGAAAATGATATAGTAATGGGCTGGGCGTGGTGGCTCACGCCTGTAATCCTAGCAACTTGGGAGGCTGAGGTGGGTGGATCACTTGAGATCAGGAGTTCGAGACCAGCCTGGCCAACATGGTGAAACCCCATCTCTACTAAAAATACGAAAATTAGTCAGGTGTGGTGGCACATGCTTGTAATCCCAGCTACTGGGGAGGCTGAGGCAGGAGAATCGCTTGAACCTGGGAGACAGAGGTTGCAGTGAGCCGAGATCACACGATTGCGCTCCACAGAGTGAGACTCTGTCTCAAAAAAAAAAAAAAAAGAAAAGAAAAGAAAAAAAAGAAAATGACATAGTATTTGCATATAATTTATGCAATCCCCCTGTATACTTTAAATCATTTCTGTATTACTTATGGTACCTAATACAATGTAAATACTATGTAAATAGTTGCTATACTATATTTTAAAATTAGTGTTCTCTTTTATAGTTGCATTATTTCGTGTGTGTGTGTGTGTGTGTGTGTGTGTGTGTGTGTGTGTGTGTATGTAAATATTTCCAATCCATGATTGATTGAATTCTGGGATGTGGAAACCTCAGATAAGGAGGGCTGACTGTACATCAAATTTAACTAGAATTTTTAGGTGCAAATTCAACTTTGTACTTATGTAAAAGATCCTGACTCAGAATCCTTTCATTGGAATCAGAATTGCCATGAGATACATTAACTGGTTCTCCTGATTTGCTTGAGCAGATGAGAATAAGACTCAGAATTTTGCTTTCTGGTTATCCTCCTTTTAATGACTAAATTTGGTTTACAGATAATATTGCTGATTAAAAGTGTAAATGATGAAATCTGGGCTATTCATAGGGAAGAAATAATTCTTTATTCTCTGAACCAAATATTTGTTGTTTTTTTTTAAATATTCAAATTCATTGCTGTGAAAAAGATGGGAGGTCATTTTTCCCTTTGGAAAAAAGGCTCTATTTTATATTAAAAGCAAAACTTTCGATATTTAATCAATGGAGAAATTATTTAACTAAAAAGATGGGCATTTTTCTAGGGTCTGGCAGTAGCATCAGCATCCCCTCAGAGCTCGTTAGAAATGCACATTACTGAAGTACATTCCAGACTTGGAGCCAGAATCTTGAGAGGGGCACCCAGGATTCAGGGTTTTAAGATGCCCTGCAAATGGTTGCATGCCGAAATGAGAAAGCCACTAATTTAGAATGAGTTTTTTAAGCTGAGCTTAATTATGGCCAATGGATGCATCATTTCCTAAACTTCATGCATCTTACATTTGGAACTAAGCCTTGGTTACAAAATATATAGTGTTGGGTTGATTTTGCACATTGTTGGATGGTTTAAATGTTTCTTTATGAAAATGACATTTTAACTTTGAAACCATAGTAGAAACTTAGTTTGACAAGTTTTAAATACTGAATTAAAATATCCCTGTTCTTTCATTATATGCTCTAAACTGCTTATTTAATACACAATAACAATATCAATTATAATTTATATGATTACTAGGACATAGTTTTTCTTAATATTCTTCAGTGAATTTTGTTAAAAGTAATAGCATTTATATTAACACATTAGCCCACATTAATTCAGTATTAATGAAGAACATGATTTTAATTGGAAAAGAGTCCAGAACATCCTCCTTTTTTACATTGTTTTTTCAGTTCTTTTGGCACGACTAAAAAACATCCAGAAGTTCCCATTTTACCTTTTTTTTTTTTTTTTTTTTTTACCTGTCTTTGACCCTTTTATTATCTGGATCTGCTGATTTGCTTGAGCAGATGAAAATAAGACTCAGAAGTTTGCTTTCTGGTTATCCTTTCTCAGATGTCTCCATAAATATTGCCATGAGAAGCAGAGCCCAAATTGTGGTTCAGACTTTTGTCCTGCATTGTTGTAAGGTGGCTTTTTGCTTACTGAAAAATGTTAACATTTAACATTTAAACCTTATCTGTATGCCTGCCTGCCTGCCTGCCTACCTGCCTGCTTGATTACCAGCTAACCTACCTACCTACCTATTCATCTATACCAGTCAGTTACAGTGAGAGCAACTCATACAGATTGTTTCACTGTGGAGCACAACATTAGCACATCAATATGTAAAACTAAGATAAATGTGTTGTATAGGCTTTGAGCTAAATACACAGCTTGAAAACATACTACCTAGAGAATTAAAGTGTTATTAGTTGGGTTTGTGGTTTGAGTCATCCTACTGTCTAAGCAAAAACATAAACCTTCCAACATTATGATTAATAATCTTTTACCTTCCTAACTTTCACCTTTTTCACACTACTTTCTTGGGTATCAGAGGTCTCCTTCCTAGAGACTTCCCTAATGCTTCTGAAGGGATCCCCCCACCCCATACTCTCATACTGCACTGTGCTTGGGTCTCCCTGGCACTCAATTCACTCTGTGTTCTGTTCAGATGTCCCCCTAGTAGAGAGTCCTTTCCTGGTCACCCCATATAGGATAGTGCCTCCTTTTGTGTGACTGGTTATCACCATATTCTGATTTTTTTTTCAAAGCACTTACCATCAACTGAAATAAGAACACTACACAGGCAAGGATTTTTGTTGTTGTTGTTGTTAGATGTTTTAAACAACCTATGCCCAGGAATCCAGGTAGTCCCTGACACCAAAAAACTATGTAGGTTTAATTTTCTTTTCTCCTTTTCTGGAATGTAAATTCCATTAGAACTGTGACTCTTTTATTTTTTGGCTACATCTCCAGAACTGAGTACAGTGCTAGGCAATAGTAGCTAATTAGCAATAGTTAGTGGATAGTTAAATATATAACTGGATAGAAGCAGAAATATATTTTAGTGGGTTAATGCATTTATACTCCTTATTTGCTTCTTATCCATCTTCATATTAAAGTTTATCATTAGAACTCCTGTGTTAGCAGTCTTCACATTGCCCTTTAGTGTTTGCTTAAAATTTTTTAAAAGGACTGGAGTTTTATTCTAAGTGCTAAATTATGAAAAGTTGTTTGTTTTTAGTTTCTAGTAAGAATTTCACTTGAACTTGTAGTATGTTTTAAAACATCAATAAACTGTGGCTTAATTATACAGGTATCATAAAGAGTTGGATTGTGGCTGTATTCTAAGGAGTATGACCACCCACTTCCTGGATCATCGTTGTCCAGATGTGGTACTCTAAGCAAGCAAACAAAAAAAGTAAACCTCAGTGGAGAGCACTCATGATAGCTTACTTAAGGAGGCTGCAAACCACTTAAGGATGCTAACTTTTTTACACGAAGAAATGTGATTAAGATATGTTAAACGGAAATCTATACAAACCAGTGAAATTGTTAAAATATTCAAATATGCCGTATTGTAACAAGAAAACACTGCAATGCACTGAAATCAGCAGTAGAACAGCTGTGTTTTAAAGGACAGTACTTTGAATGTCACTTGACAATTTGCTTTCAATTAGAAGTAATTTACAGGAAGATGCCCACAAGCTAATCTTTACAGGATAATTAAGTTCCATTTTCTTTACTTTTAATTAAAAAGCAGAAAAGATTTAGCTGATCCATAAAAAATGTTCTGTTTAAACATTCATCAGACTTCACACTCTTTTTTTGTTATTTGTTGTAGCAGATGTTATCAAAAGTGCAGTCTGCTCTGTTTTAAACCCTGAGTATTTGGAAAGTGAAACATGAGTGGCAGTAGGCATGTATTGGTGAGGTATGATCATTGAACATCTGTATGTTCAAAGAGGATAAAACAGATAACTACTCTTCCATTCCTTAATTGTGTTCTGTCTGATGCATTTAATTTTAGTACAAAACCACACACAGTAAAATGAGAAGCAATGCAATTTTGAGTTTTGAACATTGTATGTAGTAGGATGATATTTTATCACGAGGTCAGGAGATCGAGACCATCTTGGCTAACATGGTGAAACCCTGTCTCTACTAAAAATACAAAAAATTAGCCGGGCATGGTGGCACGCACCTGTGGTCCCACCTACTCGGGAGGCTGAGGCAGGAGAATGGCATGAACCCGGGTGGCGGAGCTTGAAGTGAGCCGAGATGGCGCCACTGCACTCCAGCCTGGGCGACAGAGCAAGACTCTGTCTCAAAAGAAAAAAAAAAAAAAACACAAAAAACAGCGGCAACAAAAAATCAAATGTTCTAAAGTTTCTATATTTTCAGATGTAACATGCTATTTTATTGCAATTTTCATAATATAAAAATTGACACTGTATTTTAACATGAGAATTTATTCACTGAAAATATGAACAATTCAAAGTGTTGTTGTAAAATCATTTAAAAATTCTTTCTCTGTATTAACAGTTTGTTGCATTCCTACTATGCTTTTATTTGGCAAAATAAAATATATCGCTAAGGATGTTTGAAGTTTTAGTTTTAGAAGTCACTATTGACAAGCTATTTTTATTCTAACTGGTAAGAACTGTCATTTTTCATTCTTATTCTCCTGTCATACTATAATAAGGAGTTTTGCACTGAAAATTCTTCAGACACAAATTCTTTAATCCTTTCTTATGGTATCTTTTTTTTGCTGGCTAATTAATGTGTTCATGTTGGGTAATAGTTTTGTTCTTTTAAATTCTAGAAAATTTCCTACTTGAAAACTTGAAAGAAGTTGGGCCATTATAGAGCTGTGTACCTTAACATTTTACAGTAATAATTCCATTTACTGTGCCTTTTAACAAACAAGCATGCTTTTTAATTTTATGATCGGAGAGTACTTAAAATTTTAAGATACTGTTAATATTATCTATTTTTACTTGCTTTTGTTTTCTTATTTAATTTCCCTCTGTTGGATGGAAAAGAGGAAATGACAAGAGATTGCTCACAAGCCCATTCATGTATTTGCTTTTGCCATTTATATTTGTATATGTAGGGAATATGTCCAAAGGCATTTTGATCAACATAGTTTAGGTGATTCCTAAATAAAAAAAACTACAGTTTGTGTTGCAGCATATTTTATAAATTTCAGGTACGAACTTAATTATAATAATCACAATGCATTCATTTAAATGGAATATGTGTTTGAACATGTAGATGTCATCAGATTTTGTAATGAACTGGTGAAAATGTATGCTTCTTGTACTGAAAGTATAATACCGGGAAAAGATTAAGCACGCCCCATCTCTCTCCTTCCCTCTTTTCTCTCCTGTAATCAACACCTGGTTTGATTACATCTTTTTGAACTATAAAAGCTATAGAATTATAACTCCTTACATGGAAGTTTTTGTGAAAGGGAATTGTAACAAACACAGTGGTTAAACTTTCCACTTTCAGAATTCCTCCTTTTCTTGTCATCCTGTAATTCAAACTTTCTTTAGTAAAGGATAAAGCAGTTTTGTTATTGTTCGAGAGAGTACAGTGATTTCCCTTTGGCACTTGGTTTTCAAGTTCATGACTGCTTTAGAAGGCCAAGACAGGTTTCTATGTATTTGTGGTGCTTGGGGAAGTTGTCAGCTGACCTCTTCTATGTTCCCATCATCCATGGCACCTAACATATTGGCTTGTACATAGTTGGTCCTAATTAAATATTAATAAATGGCTGACTGGCAATCAATAAAAGTTATACACAGCTCTATTTGATTCATTACACATAGTCAGTGGATTCTTTCCCATTTATTGCTTTTTATTTTGTAAGATCAAAAGGATCTGTAATCTGAGACACTGTAAGCAGTTGTGTTGCTTTTCATCTTCAGGCCTGCACTTCCTATAAAGCCAGATGCTGTGAATATTGACCCTTTTCACAGCTATGCTTAGAAACTTTTATATATACAGTTTGCATGTGCAGAAATAATGTTCTACTTCAAAAGACAGCAAAGAAGTGCCTTTCTGGTCCATATTTAGTTTCTTTTGTTTTCTCTGTAGTTGTTGAGGCTTACTCCTTCCCCCCACAGTTGATGACTATAATGTTTTTAGCATTTATTTCTTTACCCAATCCATTTCTATTTCTTGCCTGCCCTTTCGAGAAGTGGCGCCACTCACTGATTTGCCTGTTTTCCTCCTCTTACTGCTTCATCTTGCTTGTAATTTTGCCTTCCTCAAGTCTACCAGGCTGATCTTCTAAAAACAATTAACAGCATGTCATTGCCATTGCTGAAAGTCTGCTATAGCTCTTTATTACCTACTTTATCAAGTCCAGTTTGTCTACCCTGTTTTAGGACTTCCCATAATTTGCAATACTTTGCTTTTTGCAAACTATTTCTCCTACTGTCAAGCCCCTGGCTTCTGTTCCGGTGAAGTAGTACTGCTCCCTGGAGACCCCATCTCCCAGCACACACACGTGAGTCCCTGCCTCTTGCCTTTGTTCATATGATGCCCCTGTCTTTTCTCCATCATATAAATCTTTCTGATTGAAAAGGTCCAGTGGAAGTTCCACATTCTTCAAGAGGCTTTTCAGTATTCTCCTAATCCACAGCAATTTTTCCTTTTTATACTTCTGTTTCACTAATAGTGTCAGACAGTTTGACACATTTTCTGTATTTTTTCTACATATATATCAGCTTTTTCTCCCTATGAAGAATGTAAGCATTTTAAGGACACACATGTACACACAAAGAGTTCTTATGCCTTTTTGCTTTTATGTAAACCTTACATCTCATAGCAATGTGGTAAGCAGATGGTAAGCGTTTACTTCAGGTCTTGTTTGATTTATAAAATCAGACTACAAATTTAAAAACCATAACTAGCTACAGAGATGAATTGGGAGACATTATTGAATATTTTGTCAGATATTTATAACAACCTCTTTTTTTCAAAGTCAGTTGGTTTATGTTTCTTCTAGAAAATTTTTTGCCACTTAGAAAAAAATGTATATTCCCTTAAAAAACAATTCCCAGTAACCTAAAGATAAATAGAGATAAACCATCAGTTTTTAAGGGCTATCGTTTTCACTTTCAATAACTGACTTTGGAAGTGAACATGTTAGTAAAAGGAAGGACGTGTAAGTCATCCATCTCCTTAACCATAGAATGATGGTGCCACCCCTGCCACTGCCTGTTACTGGGTTCATCAGAGCCTTTACATATTTATAATTACCCTTCCATAAATAGTTTGCAACTTGACCATAGCATTTTGCCACTCTATTAGAATGAGGCACAAGGTCCAAGTTAAAAGCAAAATCCTTAATGAATTTAACAAAATTAAGCAAAGAGCTTTAGGTTATAGGAGCAGAGTTAATGTATTCAGCTGTTCTTTACTTTCACTTCAACCAACAAATTCTGCATTCATTTTCCAGATGTGAACCTTGTTAAATTAAAATGGAGTAAAATTAATTTTGTGAAGCTGTTATACCACCCCTGGAGATAATTGGAGATAACCTAGTGTGTCGTAAAACTGGAGCTAGAAAATCAGCATTTATAGGGTTGGTTTCAGTAACTATGTTACAAAGGGATCCCAAGATTCATTTTTTTTTTTTCTGAGATGGAATCTTGCTCTGTCGCCCAGGCTGGAGTGCAGTGGCATGATCTCAGCTCACCATGCCTGGCCCCAAGGTTTATTTTTAATGCATATTTCTCAACTTTTGCTAGGATTCTTTCATGTGACTTAGTTGTCACTAGAGCTGAATTGTGATGCAGTCCTAGAATGCAGAGGTGGCCAATCCCAGAATAAGAGACAATGATGGCAGTGCTAATCAAAGTGTGGTCAGTGCATGGACCAAAGCTATCAACATGACTTTGAAGCTGGTTAGCAAAGCAGAATGGTGGGATTTGCCTCAGACCCACTGACACAGAATCTCTGTGTGTGGATCCTAGGATGCTGTGGAGTAAGTAACAGGTTCTCCAGGTGAGCCATATAGATGCTGAAGATTAAGAGCTACTTGTCGGCTGGGCGGTGGCTTACTCCTGTAATCCCAGCAGTTTGGGAGGCTGAGGTGGGTGGATCATGAGGTCAAGAGATTGAGACCATCCTGGCCAACATGGTGAAACCCCATCTCTACTAAAAATACAAAAATTAGCTGGGTGTGGTGGTGCGTGCCTGTAGTCCCAGCTACTTGGGAGGCTGAGGCAGGAGAATCACTTGAACCCGGGAGGCAGAGATTACAGTGAGCTGAGATCATGCCACTGCACTCTAGCCTGGTGAAAGAGTGAGACTCCATCTAAAAAGAAAAGAAAAAAGAGCTTGTCTGTGGAACCCCAGAGGTAATTATCAGACAAACTCACTGATATGGTTAGGCTTTGTGTCCCCACCCAAATCCCATTTTGAATTGTAATCCCCAAGTGTTGAGGGGAGAAACTTGGTGGGAGATGATTGGATCATGGGGGCAATTTTCCCCATGCTGTTCTTGTGACAGTGAGTGAACCTGATGGTTTGATAGATGGTAGTTTTCCCCATGCTCGACTTCTCTCTCTCTCTCTTGCCTGCCACCATGTAAGACATGCCTGCTTCCCCTTCTGCAATGATTTTAAGTTTCCTGAGGCCTCCCCAGCCATGCAGAACTGTGAGTCAATTAAACCTCCTTTCTTTGTAAATCACCCACTCTCGGGTATTTCTTTCTTTTCTTTTTCTTTTTCTTTTTTTTTTTTTTTTTGTTATTGTTGTTGTTATTGTTTTGAGACAGAGTCTCGCTCTGTCACCCTGGCTGGAGTGCAGTGACATGATCTTGGCTCACTGCAACCTCCACCTCCCAGGTTCAAGTGATTCTCCTGCCTCAGCCTCCGAGTAGCTGGGACTACAGGCACGTGCCACCATGCCCGGCTAATTTTTTGTATTTTTAGTAGAGATGGGGTTTCACTGTGTTAGCCAGGATGGTCTTGATCTCCTGACCTCATGATCCACCCGCCTCAGCCTCCCAGAGTGCTGGAATTACAGGCGTGAGCCACCGCGCCCGGCCCCACTCTGGGGTATTTCTATATAGCAGTATGAGAATGGACTAAGGCACCCACTCTCAATATTTCAATTGAAAAAACTATATCCAAAGGTTTCTGATCTCTCATCCATCATTATAAAATGCAGACTGACATTTTGAATCAAATTTTTTGTTTCTAATATTGATCATTTTATAAGTTTCATCTATTTTTCTGAATGAACTGATTCAGCTGAACTGGTTAAAATATAAACCAAAAGAGCTAGATCGCTATGATGAGCAAGGGAAAGCCCACAGTCTTCTCTAAGAGTAAATGTATGCTGTACTCAGTTTTATGTCACTTTGACCTAGCAGAGAAGGAAAGCAACTGAAGAGCAACCTTATTCTGGCCCTATTTTGGCACTTAGGTTGGTTTCATTTTGGTACATGGCTCTGTTCTTTCATCATACAGGGAAGTATTTGCAAAATGAGTGAAATTTCAGATTCTTTGAACAATTTCATCAGGCTGTTTTCCTGAAGGACAGAAGTTGTCTCTGTACCAAATTATTATCATTTCCACATATTTAGATAGATGCTAAAAAATAAGGAATATGGAGTTCATTATTAGTTGTAATCCTGGACTTTAAAAAGTATTCAAACATTTCTTGAGATCTTTAACTTTTTTTTGTTTGTTTAAAAACTCATTTTTATTTTTACTCACAGTAAAAAATTAAAATAAATACATGATTGAGGAAACAGATGAAAAATGGAATTGCATACTTATCACATTTTTTGGCAGATAT
The DNA here is from genome assembly GCF_028858775.2 of Pan troglodytes. Classification (NCBI taxonomy): domain Eukaryota; kingdom Metazoa; phylum Chordata; class Mammalia; order Primates; family Hominidae; genus Pan; species Pan troglodytes. The sequence continues at coordinate 115,584,992 of NC_072405.2, forward strand.
AACATAGCTTGTTTAAAAGAATGGGGAACATATTTTTATTTATTTATATATTTAATATTATTATATTTTAAGTTTTAGGGTACATGCGCACAATGTGCAAGTTAGTTACATATGTATACATGTGCCATGCTGGTGCGCTGCACCCACTAACTCATCTTCTAGCATTAGGTATATCTCCCAGTGCTATCCCTCCCCACTCCCCCAACCCCACAACAGTCCCCAGAGTGTGATGTTCCCCTTCCTATGTCCATGTGTTCTCATTGTTCAATTCCCACCTATGAGTGAGAATATGCGGTGTTTGGTTTTTTGTTCTTGCGATAGTTTACTGAGAATGATGATTTCCAATTTCATCCATGTCCCTACAAAGGACATGAACTCATCATTTTTTATGGCTGCATAGTATTCCATGGTGTATATGTGCCACATTTTCTTAATCCAGTCTATCATTGTTGGACATTTGGGTTGGTTCCAAGTCTTTGCTATTGTGAATAATGCCACAATAAACAGACGTGTGCATGTGTCTTTATAGGAGCATGATTTAGAGTCCTTTGGGTATATACCCAGTAATGGGATGGCTGGGTCAAATGGTATTTCTAGTTCTAGATCCCTGAGGAATCACCACACTGACTTCCACAATGGTTGAACTAGTTTACAGTCCCACCAACAGTGTAAAAGTGTTCCTATTTCTCCACATCCTCTCCAGCACCTGTTGTTTCCTGACTTTTTAATGATTGCCATTCTAACTGGGGTGAGATGGTATCTCATTGTGGTTTTGATTTGCATTTCTCTGGTGGCCAGTGATGGTGAGCATTTTTTCATGTGTCTGTTGGCTGCATAAATGTCTTCTTTTGAGAAGTGTCTGTTCATGTCCTTCGCCCACTTTTTGATGGGGTTGTTTGTTTTTTTCTTGTAAATTTGTTTGAGTTCATTGTAGATTCTGGATATTAGCCCTTTGTCAGATGAGTAGGTTGCGAAAATTTTCTCCCATTTTGTAGGTTGCCTGTTCACTCTGATGGTAGTTTCTTTTGCTGTGCAGAAGCTCTTTAGTTTAATTAGATCCCATTTGTCAATTTTGGCTTTTATTGCCATTGCTTTTGGTGTTTTAGACATGGAGATCTTTAACTTTTTGCCATTTATTACATATATGTGCTAGTTATTTATTGTTCTCTCTAGTAACATCACCTAAATAATACTATCTAGTGTTATTTAAAAATGTAGATTACATCATCTGTATTTATGTAAATTCTTTTAAAAAAATAAATTTTCAGAATAATGCTTTATGGAAATTGAAGCTTGCATATAATAGATTCTATATTCAGTCATGTACTACATCATGATGTTTCAGTCAACAATGGGCCACATATATGATGGTGGTCCCATAAGATAATATTACCATATTTTTACTGTACCTTTTTTATGTTTAGGTATGTTTAGATATGCAAATACTTACCATTGTGCTATATTTACCTACACTATTTATATAATAACATGCCGTACAGGTTTTTAGCCTAAGAACAACAGGCTGTAACATGCAGCCTGGGCAGGTTTACTCTATGATGTTACATAACAATGAAATCACCTAACTGTATTTCTTAGAACGCATCTCTGTTGTTAAGCCAGACATGATTGCATGTGAATGTGTGTGTGTATGTGTGTATACTATTTTTTTAAATCCTACGGTATATTATTGAATGTATAAGGATAATATTTGTCTCTATCAATTTAGTCTAGCTTAGATCTGAGACTCAATTATAACTTTCAAGTCATCTAGAAGTAAAATCATATTGCATAGGAGATTCTAAAGCACTTTATTTAGGTAGAGGCAGAATTTGCCCTGCCAAATTTTTTTTCATTATCCTCTTAAGTTCTTGTAATATTGTGAGGTGACAATAACTATACTGGATCAGGGTAACTGATCTTTATATTGGTGCTACTAAGTTCGTATTTTACAGCTAATACTGACTGTATTGGATTTGTGTTATGTCTGACGCCTACTGAAAAGTTATAATGCCCTAGAGGGTTATTACTATTAGTGATACTGAGATGCTGTGATGATAGCAGGCTCTTCATTTAGAAGACTCAGATTTTAGATTGCTTTGTTTATTGCTGTGTTCTGTTGATTATATTTATTTATTTTTAATTTTATTGACATTATTCAAGTGCCGATTTATATCATAATGCTAGAGTCTTGGAAGGTGAAGAAGGCATACTTATGTTAATAAAACACAGTTCCTTTTCTCAAAATGGTCTTCCCCTGAGTGAATAAATGCGCGGAAAGTCTGAGTGTACACAATATTGGAAGTAGCAGCTTTGTGAACCTGTTTGTAATATTGGCAGTGTTGTGTCATTCAGTTTAAATTTGTTGCATGTTACTGATTGATTGCTAGAATTTTAGTGCAGAATTCCCTTGGTTGGGAATCAGAAGAGTCACACATAGATCAGAGGTCACAAATAAAAGTGTTTTCTTCTAGCATAGCTGTTGATTTTATTATTTAACAATATTTCCTGAGGTAGCCGGCTGTGTTTAGAGGGTGCTAAGACAGCTGGAGTGGGAGAAAGAACCCTTGGCCAATATTTTCCTTTTCACTTGGTTAACTTGGTTACTTTTTAAAGGGATTCATGAAAGTGATCAAGAATGAACGTGGATCCCCACTCACCTTTACATGGGTCAAGGACTTTGCAAAAATCGGACTACATGAATATTGCATGTTTCATAAGATAATTCTTAGTACCTCTTTCAAGGTTTTAGGATCTCGATAAAATTTTAAATGATCATTTTCTCCATTTCATCTATGGATAGTAGTGGTGTCACATATATTTTCTCTGTGGCTTGCTAAATATATATTTAATAGAAAACATTTTTATCTTTCCACTGTGGGTAGCCACACCATGAAATGTACATTTTACAAGATCATTTGCTATGTGACTCTAAGGTGAAAGCATTGCCAAATTATTTTGTTCTGAAATATTTGTGTAACATGTCCTTTGTAAGCTTTAGTTTTTTAATTTTAATGAGGGAAGGAGTGAAGAAAACTAACATGTATTATGTGCCCACCATGTACCAAATATTCTACTACATGCTTTAATTTAGATTATCTCATATTGTCCTCACACTGACACTTCATATTAGACTCAGAGGAATAAAGAATGCGTCTTAGATTCCAACTCAGCTCTGTCCAACTCCCACAACCATAGTATTGCTATTATGGCATGCTGTCTCTTACCATGAGGCCATGTGCTGACACACTGTGGAAGGTGCAATAATAAATGATATGTATTCCTAAGTTTGGGGAAACTTAGGAATGGAGCAGGCAGATAGCTTTAGTGAAAACAGGACATAGAAGATACTAAGGAGCTGTGTAAGACATGAGATCTGAGCATATAGGAAGAAAGATCTATTGTTTAAAATGAATTTTTCTCTCCTTGAATTTTCTAAAATTAACTTAAATAACTTATAAATAGATATTTCTCAGTATGTGGTTTATAGTCTGTCTTATGTACTGCATATTCTTGAAAACTGAGATATAGGTTTTTTTTCTAGAAAAGAAAATTTGTAGAGAAAGAAGAGGAAGATGTGTTGTAGACTACAGCTAGGCATAATCAGCCTCAATTCCTATATAGTGGTCTTAGCTTCAATACAGAATTCTGACACTAAATGGATATTTTTATAGGCATATTGTTTATTCAGAAGTTGGGGAGACTTAAAATGCATGTCTTTCCTGATATATATGAGCTACATTTTACTAAGACAACCTTAATTTTTATAATGTAAATTTTTATAATGCTATAACATACTGTCTGGAAGTAGGAATTGGTTGATTGGGGGAGGGGAGAGCCAATGTAATTCAGACAAGCAATAATTACTAGGTCAAGAAATAGGGCAATTAAAAAAATGATTCATGGCAAGTAGGAGTGAGACATTTACATTCTGAAATTAATTATGGTACTTTTTATTTAAATTAAAATCAGGAAGAAAAGTTCAGGAAAAAGAGTTTCAGGGAAATTTTGTATATATTCATCTCAACTACAAATTAGTAAAGATCTTATATTCAACAAATGTGTCAGAGTCCATTAAAGAGATTAGAAAACCCTATTTCATTGTAACTAAACTGCTTGACATTTTAACCTCCAAACTTTTTTATAATCAAATGTAGAGATTGTGTCTGTCTTGATAAGTCTACATATAGTATCCATGCTGCAAGAATACCAAAAAAAAAAAGAAAATGGATCCTTAGTTTTACAGGATTGACAAAGATGTCTGTTGGCCAAATCAAGTGTGAGAGTTCCTGTAAAGTCCTCAGATCAACAAATTTTTAAAAAGAAAATCTTTTATGTTCACTTAGACAGCAACCAGCTCGAATGGACAATCCATTTCTTGTGTAGTGCATCCTTAGAAGCTGGCTTTTAACTCTGAAGGTCTATGGTTTTGGTCTTTGGCCTTCTAGGGTACTGATAATTACTGCTCCTACTGCACCTCCCGTTTAGTCCTTCCCTTTCTATTCTTTGGTTCACTCTTCCTTCCTTGTCACTTCCCCATTAAACTTTTCTGTCCTGGGCCCTATTATCTCAACTTGCTCTCAGCCCCAAACTTCCTTATTACTCACTCTGATAAGACCAGCTTGGTTCATAAGTGCTGGTGTAAAGAGGGCCCTGGCCTGTCCTGTCTCATTAGCAACTAGGGTATTTAGCATGCTTTCAGTGTGTTTTTGGTGATCACATAACTCACAGGAAGAAGCTAATATATGGTAATTTTAGATCCATTGATAGGTGAGTGGAAGAGATCATTGGCCTTTCAATTTGCAAGTCTGATCTTTCCTCAGCTTATATTAGAAATCTCATTTGAATTTTGGAATGGTGATATAAAAGACGAGGTTTTAGATTTGAGGACTTAATTGCTGAGAACATGTTTGCTGGAACCAGATAAAACTTCTTCCAGTGGATGGTAAGCCTGTCTTGGGGTAGCAAACTTAAGGAATGAAGTAAATTCCATTATCAGATATTCAATTTCAATATTTAAAATAGGTGATTAAATATGATGCATAATCTCTGGAGTAGTTTGTAAAAGTGACCAACGTAAGTAATGAAATTTGCGGTTAAAAAGAATTCTCTGATACATTTTTAGATATTCATCCAATAAAATCAACAAGCAGCAGTTAGTTAGCATCAATGGTTTTTGTTTGCTTGTTCATTTAGCAAAATATAATGTGGAAAGCCCCAAAGGAAACCATATTGCTTAGCGGGGGAGAAAAATGATTTCCCTTTTAGTCCAGTCAGAATGGCCTCCCATCAAGACAGACTGACGTGCTCAGCCAGGACCACCTTACTTAGTGGCCTGGACTTGGGCTTCGATACGCAAAACAGACAGAGATTCCTCAGTTTGTTCGGAAATTTGCAAATGTAGGCACTTTTCTAGGGAACAACTTTATTTAATTCCTCCCTTCATTTAGTTTTCCGTGCAATTCAGAATCCTCAGTTTTCAAAAATGATTGATGATTTCCAGTGCCCCAGAGAAAATTTCAGCCTCTGTTAAAACTTAGAGTATAAAAGTGTAAAACTTCCCACATCTTTATAAATGTATTATTTAAATAATTCACTGCTGATGGATTAAGGGTTAAAATCCAAGCACTATTTTTGATATCAAAATGATACTATCATATCTCAAAATGAGTGTTCATGCTAATTCCGAATGCAGAATGACATACTGACTTGTGAACACATTGAATTGAGGTCAGTTGCTTCTTCATTGTGTGTGGAAGTTATGGTATTTTACGTAATTCAATCGATAGGCATTGTCTATGATAGTGAATTACCTCTCTTGGACTTTTCATCTGTACTAGGGTTGTTTTCTTGCTAGGTAGGGAGAAATCCAAGAGTAAAGATTGCTTGATATGGAGGAGAAATCACTGAGGAGGCATCTTTTTACTTTTTTTAACAAATGAAGTTAATTCTTTATTAAAGAGATACTGCAAAGAGATACTGAATCTTTACATGGAAGATAAGTTGGACAGATGTATCACAAGGAGAATTCTTTTAAGGAGATAAGTAATAACTGGTTACTAGTACTTACTATTGATCTTATCTCAGACAATCTCAGGCCCTATGTGTCTTCCTTGCTGGTTTATTTGCTCTTTGTACTCTTTCCACTTTGAGCCCAATCAGACTGAATTAGCTGTCATAGGCATTCAAAAGTTAAATTAAAACATTGATGCTTAAATCTAAGTATACTTGCTTTATACCAAGCAAATGAGAGAAACAAAAGTTTTTAAATTTTTTTTCCTTAATTTTATTCCTGATTTATTTCATTATGTAACTGAATACTCAAGAATATGGCAAGTTTCTTCCTCCCCAGATCCTTTCCTCTTGACCTCCCTTATGAAAATGACTGTGTTTTGCCCTATTTAGATTATGGAATGTACTGTTTCCCTTTTCCTGGTTTTTGCTCCCAGTATCCATAAATTTCAAGATAGGGGAAAGAGGAGTAGGGGTTGTTGTGTTGGCACAGCCCATCAGAGTGCCTGGTGCATAATAGCTGCTCCAGAAAAATATGTCTCAGCATTATCTAGAGCTTGTCATTTCTGTCATCTTTGCTTAGCTTGAGGTGATGTGCAACTTTGACCTAGGACCTTTTTGAAGTGCATGGCTATGAGTCCCAGTGGTTCTCTTTCATTTGATTTACAAAGTACTTCTCAACGTTAACTTTGTAATGAAGGAGCTTTATTCCCAGAAGATATTTTAGCCAGCGGTATACATGTCATGATTTATGACTAGAGCAAATAATAAAATATATAAAACCACACATGAAGGAGCCCATTAGGTTATTTCTAGATAACTTTGCTCCTACGTTTAACTGGCTATGTTTTTCCATGTCTATGTCTGATAAATGGATTTATCTCAATATCAGGTCTTCACAAGATTAATAATCCCTCTTTGTTAAGAGGGTCTGTTTAAAATTGAAGACAATTATCCTGATGTGAATTATATAAATATGTGCTAAATATTATTATGTTTTTATACTTTTAAACATATCTGATATTGTAAGTTTATTTTTGATGGGGCATCATGCAGAAATAGGAGGTGTACTCAGTAGGAAAAAATGGTGAGGCTAAAAAATTTTTTTAACTTGGGTAATACTATGGTCTCAAAGCTTTAACCTGAATTATTAGTGCATATAAATCCATCTTCTTAATTAAATGGGGCCTTTGGCCATTGAACGCCAGCATATGGACAGAGTTAGTTACTAGATGATGTTATGAGGCTGGCCTGGCCACATAATCCATTAGACGTAGGATTCAGTTATATTAGTAGCAGCAAAATGATTTTTATGGTTGTAACAATCTTCTCTTTGTTCTGCCAGTATCAATTATTTCAGTCCTAATAAAAATCTAAAAAGGGGGTCAGGTTTATGATCTGTGCTTTGGATGGATAATTTGTAACTTTTCTATCCAGTAGGCCAAGAGTTTTTTCTTTTTCTCTTTCTGGAAAGGACCTATACTATGTAGTTTATGTAAACTACTTCATTGTGTGCTTATGGGGGCAGTGAGAGTGATTTCAAGAGCTTATAATGTTAGAAAATTTCACTGAAGAGCATGAATACACATACAAATAATAAATCTGAATATAGTAGTATGTATCTATGTGTTTGTGATTATAACAGTGAATATTATGTATTTCTTTTGGGAATTTTATCAGTGTTTGTCAATTATGTTTAAGACTTTGGAGGAATAATTTATAGTAATATGTTAAAATGTATGGTAATAAGTGAGAGGAAATCTAGTTACTGGTCCAGGGTCTCAGTCCACCTTTCATATGAAGCACTAGGAAACCACTGAGAAACAACTCATTGAAATGACAGTGCAAAGTAAATCCAGTGCAAAACTGGCATAGCATCATTGGTTGAGGGGGTAAGAAATAGAACCTGTTTCATATGGTTATGCAGAAGACAACAAAAGATAGCATACATAAATTGCACGATAGTTAAGTACTCAATAAGTATTAGTTCTTTCTAATGGATAGACATTTTTTAAGGGAGGTAACTACCAGTTCAGAATAAGAACTAATTTTCTAGTAATTCTTACCTTTCCCAAATTGTGGCGTAATGAAATTTCAGCTTAGAAGTGTTTAGTTAATCATCCTTTAGAGATGTTGTAAAGGGAAAAACATTGAATGGAGGTTGGGCTACATAAACTTTATAAATGACTTTTTAGATATTTTGTCCTATGGGGCAGATGCCCCATCTTAGTGATATGCATTATAGTGTGTACAACATGGCTGTATGGAAACCTGAGAATAAAAGGGGCTATTACAGCAGGAGGGACTTCAGCAGCCACAGACTGGTTAAATTAATGTGATTAAGTCAAGAGCAAGTGCACCACAGCTCCTCTTTTGATAAAGACACTTATTGAAGACTTTCTTTGTGTTAAGGAGTGTTGCAAAGTTTTTATATGAATTGTTTTAACTTACAGTGTATGTGCTGTATTTTATGCCTGAGGAAAACAAGGCAGAGAAAGGTGAAGTAATTTGCTCAAAGGAATCTAGCTGGTAATGTACAGATCTGGGATTTGAACACAACTTATCTAACTCCAAAGCCAAAGCTCTTCATTCCATGTGTTGTGCTGTGTGTACACACAGCAGCAGTTGTCCTCATGAACCTCTGTGATGGATTTTGAAGATGCTGTAATTCGTTACTAGACGGATCTTTAAAATATTGGGTGCTACTGACTCTGTGATGCTAATTAGGCCTGGCACCTCTGTATGGGTCTGTATTTTGCAGGACATGAAGCCTGAATTCAAGATGTTAGGTAGAACTTTGTTAAATCCTAGAAATGTTAAGCCTCTATTTAATACTTTTGTTTTAATATTCTTGTTTCTCTCTGTGTGTGTGAACCCATATCCACACACAGTGGTATTGCTAGAACATACACTGAGCTGGTAAAACAAAATTGTATAACGAGGAGAAAAAGATAGGAAATTGAGTAATACTCTCTTTTGTCATGTTAGTCCAAAAGCTGAATATTTAAAGAATTTATACTTGCTGATGATGGGCATCTAGAAGGTTAAAGGAGGTAGATCGGTACACTTGGTTTTCCTGAGTTGTAATGTGGTCTGGAAATAATGGAGGGTGGAGATAATTACATTGTCAGCGTCCAAGAACAGAAGGGATTTTAGGAAGAGTTTGTAAACTTAGTGGAAGGAAACCAGATCAAAAGTTATGTAAGAACTGGTTACAGATGTTATCTAAGGGCATAGATTGTTTAGAGCAATCAGAAGGTCATGAAAGTAAACAGATCAAGATATACACTCTCAAGTGGTTATACAAACTCAAATTCAGGAAATTTGTAAATGAACAGGAATTATTAAATTTTAGGTCATGACTGGAGGTATGAAATTAAAATACAAATTATTTGCATATGCTATCAGAGAAAGGTGATACCACCTTATATAAGACTAAAATATGAGACTAGATTAGATTGTTAATTGCATAAAAAATGTTATAAAGGACATTATTAGGATGATTGGCAAAATTTAATCTGTACTGTGTATTACATAATTGTGTTCATCAAAATTAATTGTTCTGAATTAGTGAAATATACTCTGGCTACATAATAGAATGTTGTTTTTCTCAGATGATATATACTGGACTACTTAGGATAAAAGGTCATAGTGCATGCAACTTACATTTCAAATGGTTCACAAAATGATAACAATAGTGAAATTATTATTATTATTATTGTTATTATTTTATTTTTTTTGAGACGGAGTCTTGCTCTGTCACCCAGGCTGGAGTGCAGTGGCGTGATCTCGGCTCACTGCAAGCTCTGCCTGCTGGGTTCACGCCATTCTCCTGCCTCAGCCTCCCAAGTAGCTGGGACTACAGGCACCTGCCAACACGCCTGGCTAATTTTTTGTATTTTGAGTAGAGACAGGGTTTCACCGTGTTAGCCAGGATGGTCTTGATCTGCTGACTTCGTGATCCACCTGCCTCAGCCTCCCAAAGTGCTGGGATTACAGGCGTGAGCCACCGCGCCCGGCCTATTATTTTTAGTATTGAGAAAGAAGCATACAGAAAATGTGGCAAAATGTTAGCAATTTGTAATTCTAAGCAAAGGGTATGTGCATGTTTATTATTTAGTATTGTAACTTTTGAAGGTTTGAAATATACAAAATAAATTGTAGAAAATAAAAATGTTTCTAACAAGTAATAATAATAATAATATCAATAATAAAAGTAATAATGTTTACTGAGCTTTCTAGGTAAATAAAAGTCTGGTAGATGGAAAAGTATTCAGATATTGGAGTAACTGCACTAAAATATCATAGTGTCCTAGGGTTGATTTAAACATCTCTATATTAGTGTATACTTAGTAATAAGAGAAAACTCCTCAAACAGTTTCTTAAAGGGCAGTGAATTTTTCAAATTACCAGAATATTTTTGAGTTATTTAATATTTAATGTAGTCATGTAGAAAGGAAGGAAAATAAGTAGGAAAGGAAAGCTCTTCTAAGTTTTATCCATCAGGACATGCACCGTATTAGGAATTTTAATGGGAAGCAAGGAAAGTTTCACGATAATGATAGGAATAGAGTGGAATTTAATAAATGAAAAAAAGACTTCAGAAAATATAAAGGGAAGTAAGAGAAAAATGTTTTAGGTGGCAATAATATTCAAAATCCATAGATTATCTCCCAGTTCATATGCATAAGGGCACCAAGTGCTCTGACCAGCATGGTTTTAGATATAAGATTTCTTATCTTTAAGGATTTGTAAAACAAGAAGTCCATTACTATTCTTGTTGGCCAGGAGACCTCTTGTTGGCAAATTGCCTTGGTCTTCTATTCTCACTATTCCATCGTGATTGGCGTTTTTCTTATCAGCATTAGATGAAAGCAGAGGATCTAGAAAGAGTCAAAACAACCCATATTTTAATTTTTACTTCCTCAGTTAAGCCAACCATTCACTGAACCTTCATTCACATTTTCACAAGATTCTTCTTTCTCAGCAGGTACATCAAGAAATCATTTTGAGCTCTTAAAACCTGGCATCCCAAGTTCACTTATTATTTCCTTTCTTCAATTTTATTTTTCTTTCTCTCTATTAAACTTCAATTTAAGGAGTAAGATCGTTTTTTTCTCCTGAAATCTCACGCCATTTCTTAAAGGAATCTGATGGAGAGTAGTCTTAATTTCACAGGAGAGAGCTTCTCTGGGCCTTACAGTCATCATTACAGATTATGTAGGCAGAGTAAAAGAAATCTCACATGAATAAACACAGTGCCTTAAAAATATAAAGAGTGCTAACAAAATGGAAGATAGATTATTCAATTAAATAAATTGCAGAGAAATTAATGCCTAACTGCATATTCAAGCCAGAGAAAAGCTATAACAACAACAACTACAACAAAACTAAATAAATGAGATAAAAACAATAAAGAAAAATGGAAACTATGTTTTTTTAGTACATTAAACTCAAGGAAATGATAAAGGAAAACGTTGTCCCTCTGTCAGATAGGAAAGGAAAGCTCTTAACTGATGACTTACAATAGGCAGAGACTTTTAATAAGCATTTTCTTTACTTCTGTCTTCACGCATAAAAGGTCATCTTTGATCTAATCACTGGAATAGCCAACACCTGGGCTGGGAGGGCAGCAAGTCATGATAAAAGAAGGAACGAACTAGATATTGTGTACAAAAAATAAAAGGTTGTTCAAGTGCTGGGGTTGGCAAACTTTAATATATAAATGGAACTCTTTTAAGTATGGGATGTCAATTCTCTTCCCCTTTTGGGTCCTTCTGTTTATATGTCACATATACTATCTCTCAATTCAGTAATACGTAGGTTTTGTATAGGCAAAGCCTAGAGGAAATTAAACATGAGCATGACATGGCCCCAATTCTCAAGAAATCCCCACATAGTAAACTAGTCTTGGGTGAAACTTTTTAATAAAGAAAATGGTATGATGTGATCTAGATATGTAATTATTTATGAAAGATACACAACTTGCTAGATAAATTGCTCATAGTTCCAGAGATACTTACCAATAGTTTTAAGCAACTGTAAGGAAACTATTATGTTACTTAAGTATGAGTTTTAAACTAAGAATTTTTTTTTTTTTTTGGAGACAGGGTCTTGCTATTTCTCCCAGGCTGGAGTTCAGTGGCACATTCACAGCTCACTGCAGCCTCAACTTTCTCCCACTTCAGCCTCACAAGTAGCTGGGACTACAGGTGCACACCGCCACACCCGGTGCAATTTAAAATTTTTTGTCGAGATGGGATCTCCCTATGTTGCCCAGGCTGTTCTTGAACTCCTGAGCTCAAGCAATCCTCTTGCCTCAGCCTCCCAAATTTTTATTAAATAAAATAATAAAATGGTAGTGTCACAGGTGAGGAGAAGGGGGTGAAGAGACTATAACAAAACTCTGGTTAAGTGGACAAGCATAGGAACATAGGGCAGGTAGCAGGGACATGATGTAGGAAACCACTCAGAGTGGTAACAAGTTAACATCTGGATCAGAGTCCAAGATAACTCCTGGATTTGTCAATATTCTTTGTAGGGTAGCTCCAGTTTATGGGAGTAAAGACAACATTTTTTTTGGGGGTTCAGAACCTCTAACTTCCATAGGTAAAATGAGGGATCTGTCCAAGACTACTCTGCAGGGACTGTCTGCCCAAACCAAAGCTGTCAAATCCTAACTTGCTTTTGATTAAGTACTCTGATAATTAAGTATTCATGCTATCTTTGTTTGTATTTGGGGGCAAGGATTTTGGAGATAATAATTTGTGACTATTATTTGATATTTGTCCAATGGACCTAAATTTTTTTTCCCAGTCCATGGCAGCCTGGATAGGAAAAAAACAAAACAAAAACAAAAACAAAACACTTTTTTAGCTCTGAAGCCCAAATCTGAATTTTAGGATGTACCACACTTGAGAAAGGAAAATTATTTTCTAGAAAGGAATCTAACAGGGTCCTTCATTGATGGAAAAAGCCCTAAGACTACCAACTACTTCTATAAGGTAGGAGAGAAAAGGAAAGAGAATCAGGGACAGAAAACAGTTGCCTGGAGCCTCTATCTGCAGGAAAGCTGTTCCTTAGGAAGGGAAAAGATAGGCAAAGGGAGAAAAGGAGAGGGAAGTGGGACCACAGCAGGTGAAGACTCTGGTCTCTTACTAGTGCAGTAGCAAAGAAGGAAGAGAGAATCACACCTTTCTGTATGACCTTTGTACGCTCAGTGTTCCAACTGCTGGTAACTCTGGCAGAATTGGTGTCCTGGAATATAACCAAGCAGATTAGAACTCCCTTCACCAGTTGAGTAGTGAAGATAGGAGTCTGTAAAGAGGCAGATGAGGCCTTGGTATGCAGATTAGATGTTGTGGGCTTAACTATTTTCTTATATCATTTATCAGTGTCTTTAATGTAGACAAAAGTACAAACTGAAAGAAAATTGGCTTATAATCATAGCTGAGATAAACTTTTTGAGGTCAACGAACATGTTCCTCTGTGGAGTCTACTTCTTGTCCAAGGGTTTGCTGTGGTTTGTCTGTTCTTTCTTCTGCAACATTTCCCTGTAAATACAAGATCATTCCAACATGAATAATAATAACAAAGAACTTTATCATCATCTATCACAAAATCCTCTCTTAACCCCATATACCACCCCACTTCTCTATGCCCTATTTAGAGCAAAATGTCTTGAAATTGTTGTCTCTAGTCTTGTTTCTATTCTTTCATTTCCTCTTCTCTCCTCAACTCCATCCCATTCTGGAAAAAGCCCTGAGATTCCTCAGCACTCCCCTAACAGAGCTGTTACTTTTACTAGTGGCCTCCATTTAGACAAATCCAATCTTTAACTCCTAGCATCATTCAGCAAAGTTGACTACTCCCTCCTTCTTGAAGCACTTTCTTCTCTTGAGTTTGGTGACATCACACTCTCTTAGTTTCCTTCCCATTTGAATGGCTACTTCTCAGTTTTCTGGATTAATTTCTCCTCTGCTCAATATCTAGACATTGAAGTTCTTCAAGACTCTCTTCTGGACCTTCCTCTCTTGTCAGGCTGTACTCTTTCTCCAGGTGATGAATTTTGATCCTATAGCTGTAAATACTGTCTGTCTCTGAAAGGCTTTAAAATCTTTATTTCCAGACTTGAATTCTCCCTGGACCTTCAGACTCATATTTCCAACTGCCTACACTCTTCACATGGATCTCTAACAAGCATCTCAAATTTAATGTGTCCCAAGAACAACTCTTGGTCATGTGTCTCACAAATCTGTTCCTCTTCAATTGTTTCATCTCAGCCAATTTCATCAACATACATCCAGTTGGTCTAAGTAAAAAAGCTGGGAGTTAGCATTTATTCTGGTTTTTGCTTCTTCTCATATCCAATCTATTATAAGTCCTATCTCTAAAAATATCTTCTGAATTCATCTATTTCTGTCCAGTTTTAGTTCAGATCATCATCTTCTCTTGCCCAGATTATTGCTGCCTAATGTGGTCTCTCTGAAATTCACTCTTACTCCTTAGAATCCATCCTGTGTATAGCAGATAAAGTAATCTTTTAAAATAATGATACCATGCCACTCACTAGCTTAAAACTTTTCAATGCTTCCCAATGCAATTAGAATATAATCTGTATTCCTTGTCCTGGCTTTGAAACCTCCTGCTCAGCTCTCTGTCCTCATCTTGTACCATGGTCCTCTCATCTCTGTGCTCTAACCATGTGGCTCTTTCTCAGACATGCCATGTTTATTCCCACTGTTCCCATTGTAGGGCTGTTTGCCCTGTCTTGAATGCTCTTCCCCTGGGATTATTGTATGGTCATTCCTTCTTGTCATGTAAGTCCCATCTGACATGTTGTCCCTTCAAGGAGGGCTTCCCTGACTTCCCAGATGAAGTAAACACCTCATCATAGTAGCCTGTTGCCCGATGTTGGTAATCTTCATAGTGCTTACAACATTATAGTTTATTACCATATTTTGCTTAGTTTGTTTATGCAGTTTATTTGTCTATTTATTCACTGGTTGTTTTATTTTCTTTGCTTACTGTCACCTCCCTCTAGAATGTAAACCCAAGGAAATCGAGAACTTAGTTCTAAAAGAGGCCTACAAGAGTACCTATTATATAGTAGTACTCTAGAGACATTTGTTGAATAGAAAAATGAATGACTGGGCTGGGTGTGGTGGTTCATGCCTGTAATCCCAGCACTTTGGGAGGCCGAGGTGGAAGGATCACTTGAGGCCAGGAGTTTGCGACCAGCCTGGCCAACATAGCAAAACCCCATTTCTCCTAAAAATACAAAAAAAAAAAAAAAAAAGCCAGATGTAGTGGTGCACATCTGTAATCCCAGCTACTCGAGAGACTGAGGCATGAGGATCGCTTGAACCCAGAAGGTGGAGGTTGCAGTGAGCCGAGATTGCACCACTGCACACCAGCCTGAGTGACAGATCAATACTCTGTCTCAAAAGAAAAAATAAAGAAAAATGAATGACTGAATGAATAGATATTTGGATACCTTTTACAGAAAATTTTTAGGTGCACTTCAGACTATATATACTTCCCTCTTAACAACAATTTGATTTCTTTGAAGTTTGAACACCTTGAAGAGTATTATATTTCCCTTTCTTTGGATGAGTGTATAAAAAGTGTGCTTCCCAGTTTCAGTTATGGGAAACTAGGGAAGGATGACTGCTGTGATAGATGTGAAAAGAAAAGGATTCAAATTATTGCCTCAATGCATGTTATATGTCACTATGATTTTTTAATTAAAAAAGTATTGCTATAAACTGGGATATTGGATGAGATAGCCAAATGAAATTAAGAAAATTAAATGGAAAGAGCCCTACCTTTAGAGTTGGAAGGTGAGCTGCAGAAGACTAAGTCAAACAAAAACTTTACGGTAATGAATGTGAAGAAGAACTGGGGGTGAACTAAGAATTAGGGAGGCGGGGTCTCCAAGGAACACAGTAGATATCCCTCAGTTTCTATCTGTAATCCTATATTTTAATCCATAGTTAAGATACATTTTTTTCTTATGAAATCTTAGGATATTTCCAACCCGGAGCCATCACTCCCTTGTCTGAACTCTCAGAAGGTTTTGCCCCTATCTGTAATGATAACTGCTTTCTTTTAATATTTGTGTACATGCCTTAATCTCTCCTCCTAGGCTGCAAACTCCTTAAGATGAAGCACTGTGTTTTGTTTTATTTTAATTGCTCTGTTCCACATAATTTTCTACAAATAGTTGGAGGACACTCAGTAAATATTTATTTTGTGACTGAATGAATAAATAGCAGACAAGGCTAGATTATGTGAGTATATGTATATTTCTTTTAATAATGAAAGTACAAGAGCATCCTCATTATAGAAACAAAAACTGTTGGGGAGGTTTTATTTGATATACCGTGTATGTTTTTAGGTTTAGAGAGGATGGTAGTCTCTCTAAATCTAACAAATGAGATAAAGAAGAAGAAAATAAGATATTTCTGATATTTGCCACTACTCTAGTTGGTTTAAAATTAAGATAGTTTTAAGAAATTTAAGACATTTAATTTATCAAGGATAGGTAGGTATGTAGATAGATAGGTCAGTCAATCAATAGATAGATGATAGGCAGATGGAGTATATCTAGGACCTAAAATTGACATAGATGGTTAGATAGGTAGATAAATAGGTAGAGATATAGGTAGATACATAGGTAGATAATTAACATCTAGGACCTATTTAGATAATTATACTGTTTTTCTGTGAAAATAACAATATGTACTACTTTTGTTTGTGGTTTTAAAATTGAATTTAACTGTTAAAATTTCAAAAAAATTGTTCTTTTTTTTATAACTTGTTAATTTCTACATTTGGCACAGTTTTTATTTAGTGGCCTAATTTAATTGCTGTGTATTATTACAGTGTGATTTACAAAACTTTATCTTATAACTTTATATCTGCATATGAACATCAAGTTTTAAAACAAATCAAATTCCCACTGATAGCATAAACAATTTTAAAAAACTTCATCAATAATTGGAATGCAATTAGAATTTTTATCCTCTTGAGTTTATGTGAGATGCTTGTGGACTTGAGAGGAAATATTTACAACTCATCAGTGAACCAGCAAACCAGTGGCCAAAATTTAATTAAAAGTTTACATTGGTCTGGGCATGGTGGCTCACGCCTGTAATCCCAGCACTTTGGGAGGCCAGGGTGGGCGGATCACCAGAGGTCTGGAGTTTGAGACCAGACTGACCAACATGGTGAAACCCCATGTCTACGAAAAACACAAAATTAACCAGGCGGGGTGGCGGATACCTGTAATCCCAGCTACTTGGGAGGCTGAGGCGAGAGAATCGCTTGAACCCGGGAGGTGGAGGTTGTGGTGAGCCGAGATCACGCCATTGCGCTCCAGCCTGGGCAACAAGAGTGAAACTCTGTCTCAAAAAAAAAAAAAAAAGTTTACATTGACTATAAGAACCAAAACTGGCCATGAACACATGGTATAGACCAATATTAATTTTCTTTTTTGACTACTCAGTAAAGTGATGTAATTTTATTTCACAATGTAAAATGAGGAATGAGAAAACTATAGTCCTATCATAGGGCAGAAAATACACTGAGGATGGGGTCTTGATCTTATTCATTATTGTAGTCCTTAGTCCTGAGAGTGCTTGCGCATATAGGAAATACTCATGACAAAATGCTCCGTTATATAGAAATTCAGATGTGATGTGAATGTAGGCTCACTCTCATCTTTCACCTAGTTCCTATTTCGTTAGCTTTCTAACAGTGATATTGAATTTTGATACAGATTTTGACAAAGACTTTCTGTAGTTGAAAGTCGATAGTTATTTGTAGCAGGAAGAAGTGAGTTAGTTGAAATACTTACAGAAATATTTGCTATATTTCTAACACACAGTAATGCCAAAAATATATAAGATGCTGATTATAGCCTACAATATAAGTAAAGTGGAGTTGAGTTCCTGTTTGTGACTCTATTTTACTCTGTAGGAATGATGACCCCACCCACTTTATGCTCATTTTTTATATGTTAAGAAAGAAAGAGAAAGGCAGGTGCTCATATTTGGGGCTGGCCTGGTGGGCTGTGGTGTTCTTCTCTTGAACACTGAATTTCACTCACGATCAACATTACATAAGGACCCTATGTGATCATAATGGGCTAGACAAAAATGATACTACTACATATGCACACCCGAACTCAGCCAAAGACATAAACATTTTGCAGACCAGAAAATTAACAGATATCTTCTATCGGTATATATATATATTATATATTTTATATATATAAATAATATAATATATATATAAATATATAATATATATTTATATATAGTATATATTATAATATATATTATTATACTTTAAGTTCTGGGATACATGTGGAGAACTTACAGGTTTGTTACATAGGTATACACATGCCGTGGTGGTTTGGTGCACCTATCAACCCATCATCTACATTAGGTATTTCTCTTAATGCTATCCCTCCCCTTGCCCCCCACCCCTCGACAGGCCCTAGTGTGTGATATTCCCCTCCCTATGTCCATGTGTTTTCATTGTTCATCTCCCACTTATGAGTGAGAACATGCAGTGTTTGGTTTTCTGTTCCTGTGTTAGTTTGCTGAGAATGATGGTTTCTAGCTTCATCCTTGTCTCTGGCTGAAGGTTCATATCCTTCATGAAAGGACATGAACTCATCCTTTTTTCTGGCTGCATAGTATTCCGTGGTGTATATGTGCCACATTTTCTTTTTCCAGTTTTTTTGATCACCAATCACAGCTTTAACGTCACTTCATTCTTCTTGATTGATAGTTAAGAATTTTTAAGATACCCAATCAGAGAATTTGAGTAAGATACCCAAACTAGAGAACTCTTTGTTTTTGACAACATCCAATCCAGAGCAAAGTCCTGCTTTTGTGAACTCTCCCCCAAAACACCTAACACAAGTTCAAATCATATAAGTTATGGCAGACACATTCTTACTGAGATTCCCCACAGTTCCCTTATTGCAGTGGGTCAGGAAACACATTTGTCCAATAACAGATCTGATCCAGGTGGTTTTTGACTGAAGGTCTTTAATAATATTAATAGCTTAAAGACTATCAAGTGTGCTAAAATGTAAATGTTTTTGCATATATATATGAATATTTTCCCCAAAGATAGCCTCTGGAAAGCAGCAAAAGTTTGAGCTAGAAAACAACTGAAGCTTCAAGTGTTTACGTAATTGTGGTTTTTTTGATCCGCCAATATTACCATTATATGGTACATTTTCATAGACTACTTTTGAAAGACTACACTGTCAACATGATATAGCCTATAAGTTGAAGTTGTAAACATTATTTCTATGGTTTGGTAGACTTTCTGTTAAGTGGTTTGCCATAAATTCAAACATATCAATCTGAAGGACTAATAAACCACCACTGAAAGACTTGCTAAAAACAATATATTCAAGATTCAAAATTTATTTGTCCAAAACACCTGCTCCTGACCTCCCACAAGATAAGCTATTTAGAGATGGTTGAAATTTTTATAATATTATACTTTGGATGAATACAGGCTTAATGATTCATTTGTTATTCTTCCAATTTGAATAGTTGACAAATTATACTTGTATTATTTCTATCTGGTCAATAGTATGATTTCCTGACACCATCCTTCTGTGTATGCAATGCACTCTAGAGAGTATTTAAGCTTTTTTTTTTAAATCATAAGTTATTCATTAGATAACCTTACAGGGAATTAAATAATGCTTGGGTTAAAATTGCAAAACATAGTTAATCCTGTATGTCTAATATGATGTTTTATTGTATTTTCAATATAGATTATTAGGAAATATTAAACTATAGAAGTTTTTTTATTAAACACTTTTGTCAATATTATTTTCTTATTCCATGTTAAAAGTTTACCTTCATTGAGAAGAATATTAAAAATAAAATAGAAAATGTTATTTTACCCTTTACAACACAGTGGTATAAGTGTTTGCATATATACCTACCAGACTTCAAAATGTGAAATGGAAATGAAGACATTCTAGAGAAGTTTTCTAGAATGGGGGAAGAAAGTCTAGCTTCTACATTTGGGGAATGGCTTAAAATATTTGTGATTTTATGATGGAAAGACGAAGTATAGAGGAAGGTTAGACATAACTTACTTGGCAAAGCTTAGTACTTTGGAAATGGGTAGTTCCCCTAAAACCTGACAAAGGAATATTGGAATTTAGAAATAATTATGGTACTTCAAAGAGTATAAAGGAAGTATTAATGGATAATATTTGCACCTCATCTTTGAAGCTTTGGTGACGATGATAATGAGTGGAACATTAAAGGTGTAGAATATAGTAAATGATCTTTGGAAATCTAATATCTAGTTATGGAGATTATGCTGAAACATAATCATATAATTAAGTAGAAATATATATTTAAATGAATAGGTATTTGATGGAAAGGGAAATAGGTGGTTAGGAAGAGAGGAATAAGGGTAGGCTAGAATAGTCAGGAAAAATATCATGCCTGAGCTTTAAAGAAAAGACAGGATTGTAAGAGTTGAAGAAAATGCGAAAGACATTTAGGCTGTATGGTCATCAATATATGCTGCTCCTCATCATCAAAGTTAATAAACATATTAGCATATGTTTTCCCCAGGATATTTCACTAAGTACTGTTGGGGATAGAGTAAGCACCTATCCATGAGGCATTTACAGATTGACTGGATGCTTGTTGAATTTACTTAGCAGACCTTTCTAAAGGGCTTCTAGTCATAGAAAGCATACAGAGTTACAGTCAAAAATTGGTCAGCATGACTGTCCAGCAGCAGAATTCTTGGTCCAATGACAAATAAATCTTATGTGGTGTATTATTTTGTTCTTATGTTTTAATATATTTATGTAAAAAAGAATGTGATTTCAAATAACCCTCTCAGTCCTACTTTTCTCATATCTGAAATAAAGGTGTAAAAGAACTGGATCTTTGAAGGCCCATGTAGACTTGTAATTGCATAGTTCTTTGTCCTGAATTTATCAGCATACAACATATAACATGAAAGATTTACCTAATACATCTTAGTCTTAGTGGTCCGGAGTATATGAAAATAGAGTGTTGTTCATATATATTGTTGCATGCTATTTTAGCCTTGTTTACAGCTTTAAAAATAGTTTGAATTGACAATTGGAATAGACCACTTGGAGCTCCCGCTGGATCAGCCAGCACCAAGTTGTGCCCACTATTCAGAATTTTGAAAAAACAAAGTATCACTATATTATCTCATTTTTAAAAATCTGCGTAATGCTTATATTGCTCTTTTCTTCAGTCTTTCCATTTTTCTGTCTTCTTTCAAATCTGCCTAGGTATTAATATAAAGAGAAGAAAGCTTCAAATATGGATCTCATCACACTAGACAACTACAGAATTCCATTAACTGAAGTATGCTTAGGAAATATGCTATAATTAATTTTATGTGGTAGGATATGTTGGAGAATATTAGACCAGTGTTAGCTCACTCACTGTAGACACAATCCCGTGGACACCTTGACTCCTCCATTCCCCATTCTGCCAGCCCTCCACATTCATTGTCTTAGGGATGGAATCACACACATCAGAAACACTGAGAGAGAAAAGATGCCAGTTCTTGTCTTTTGAGTTGCACAAGCCAAGACCACAGCATAGATGAGTTTGTGAAGATATGATGACCCACGCAAAGCTCCCCTCAACTTCGCTACTGAGATAAAATTAAGAATTCTCCTGATGGAAGAGAAGTGATGATTGCATAAATGACAATCTCTAAAAAGAGTGTGAGTCACCCTTTCTTCCCCTCAGTTAATCCCAGGAGGTGGATTATCCATAGAGTTCCCCAGTAGGCTCATTAATAGGATACCAAATGGGAACTGTGTTTTTTCTCTGAGGTGGGGCCAGGGAAATCAGTAAGACCACAGAGACAGATGGGCCTAAGGCAGACTCATTGCCTTTCCTGATCCCATCACATCGTGAGAGAAGCAAACTGATCTCCATGTACCCTAGGGTGTGCAATAGTTGGGAACAAACGTTAACCCATTTGGAGCAAGAGCTTTGACAAGAAGAAAGAGGAAATTCAAAGGAATGCTAAGGGGGACTGATGACACTAAGGACCAGATGCCTTCTCACCGAGCTCCTCCAAGTCCTTCCCATTGTCAGCCACTAAATATGCTCTCTGGAACTTAGACAAAACCCTGAATTGATGGAGTTTATGTCACCTGGGAAATACGTTCTTGAAAAATAAATTTAGATATTCAGTAATCCATATAACAGCAAAAATGAATACAGTGCTCACTGTGTCCCAAACACTACCCTAAGCACTTTATGTGTAGTGACTAACAAAAGTCTCACACAGTCATATGAGAGAGTTATTGTCATTATTGTCTCTGTTTTATCCATGATGAAACTGAGACCTAGAGAGGTCTTGCCCGATGTTTCACAGCTCAGAAGTTACAAAGCCAGTATTCAAATCTAGGCAGTCTGTAACAGACTATACGAGACCACTTCTCAAAGAGGTTTAAAATAATAAAATAACACCTCTGGCACAACTGAGTCTGTCGCCCATGTTTTACATGCCTCATGCATATTTTGGAGGAATCTTATGCAAAGTCATCTTTGACATTCATTTCTGCATGGACTCTGGGCAGGTTGTGGAGGATGCTGCTTATTATATAATACAGAGTGCTTTCTGGAAGACCATGGACGTTATTTCTCTCTATTCTTAGTAGTAGAAATATTTGGGCTTCTCTTGAGCAACTACTTTATTTGTATTTTGTAGAAAAATCAACTATTTCATCTCATTTCTCTGTTTTCATTGGCTGGTATGTAGCTTAGAGACAAACGTCAAGCTAGCTATTGCCAAGTCACTAGAAATTCATGGCCTGTGTTGTGTGTGCTCACTGTACTGCTCTATCCCAACTTTCCCTTTGCTTTGCTTCTTACCTATTTTAATTTACTTTATCTGTCAGTAATGTACGTATCTTAGTGAAACACCTTAAATCCTTTCTGAGAAAGGCAGGTTGTAAATACATGCAAATATTATTTTTCTTTGCTTCCAAACTACATCACTCTTAGATCTCTCTTGGTCAGCAGAAGGACCCCAGCGATTACTTTATAGCAGTAACGACATTCCTTCATTGGCACATTTTATCCATAGAGGACAGAGAGGATAAGCTGTGAAGGACACAGTGTGCTTCCTATTCCCTCCTCTCTATTCTTGAGCTGAAGGTGCAGGGGTGCAAAGAAATGTTGGCACATAGGGAAGAATGGTGTAGTGGCTAAGTATATGGGTTCTGAGGTCAGAATGGCTCATATTCCAGTTCTGCAGCCCACCTCCATGTGACCTTGAGCAAGTTACTTATCTGTGCCTCAGTTCCCTCATCTATAACACAGAGCTGAAACAGTTACCCCCATTCATGTAGTTATTGTGAATATTAAATAAATTAATGTAAGTAAACATTTACTGTTTTTCAATAGGTGCTCAGTAAAATGGCCAGTAAGTGGGGGCAGGAGGGCTAGAGAATTAGAAAAAGTCTTTTGAACTGTAGTAAAACAAACAGAATATTCTTGATGTAACTCATGAAGAGCCCAACCGAAAGTAGGGTGTTTTTTAAAGGTAGAGATTGTTTTTGCTATACTTAATATGTGCCATTTTGTTTTATTCTTCCTGAAGCTAAAGCATACATTTTTAATTTTTTTACATATTCTTTTAAGCATCAGAATTATAAGGCAAGAAGGGATCTATGTTCATGAGCACTGGCCACACTAGTAATCCTGTGTCCAGAATTCGTGGGTTCTTGGTCTCACTGACTTCAAGAATGAAGCCGTGGACCCTCGTGGTGAGTGTTATAGCTCTTAAGGTGGCGTGTCTGGAGTTTGTTCCTTCTGATGTTCGGATGTGTTCAGCCTTCTGGTGGGTTCATGGTCTCGCTGGCTCAGGAGTGAAGCTGCAGACCTTTGCGGTGAGTGTTACAGCTCATTAAGACAGTGTGGACCCAAAAAGTGAGCAGCAGCAAGATTTATTGCACAGAGCGAAAGAATAAAGCTTCCACAGTGTGGAAGGGGACCCCAGCAGGTTGCCACGGCTGGCTGGGGCAGCCTGCTTTTAGTCTCTTATCTGGCCCCACCCACATCCTGCTGATTGGTCCATTTTACAGAGAGCTGATTGGTCCGTTTTGACAGGGTGCTGATTGGTGTGTTTACAGTCCCTGAGCTAGAACAAGGGGAAGGTGGAGAACAAAAGTTCTCCACGTCCCCACTAGATTAGCTAGATACAGAGTGTGGACACAAAAGTTCTCCACGTCCCCACCAGAGTAGCTAGATACAGAGTGTTGATTGGTGCATTCACAAACCCTGAGCTAGACACAGGGTGCTGATTGGTGTATTTCCAAACCTTGAGCTAGATACAGAGTGCTGATTGTTGTGTTTACAATCCTTTAGCTAGACATAAATGTTCTCCGAGTACCCCCCAGAGTAGCTAGATACAGAGTGTGGATTGGTGCATTCACAAACCCTGAGCTAGACACAGGGTGCTGACTGGTGTGTTTACAAACCTTGAGCTAGATACAGAGTGCCGATTGGTGTATTTACAATCCCTTAGCTAGACATAAATGTTCTCCGAGTACCCCCCAGAGTAGCTAGATACAGAGTGTGGATTGGTGCATTCACAAACCCTGAGCTAGACACAGGGTGCTGACTGGTGTGTTTACAAACCTTGAGCTAGATACAGAGTGCCAATTGCTGTATTTACAATCCCTTAGCTAGACATAAAGGTTCTCCAAGTCCCCACCAGACTCAGGAGCCCAGCTGGCTTCACCCAGTGGATCCTGCACTGGGGCGCAGGTGGAGCTGCCTGCCAGTCCCGTGCTGTGCGCCCGCACTCCTCAGCCCTTGGGTGGTCGATGGGACTGGGCGCCGTAGAGCAGGCGGCAGCGCTCGTCGGGGCGGCTCCGGCTGCGCAGGAGCCCACAGCGTGGGGGAGGCTCAGGCATGGCGGGCTGCAGGTCCCAAGCCCTGCCCCGCCGGGAGGCAGCTAAGGCCCGGCGAGAAGTCCAGAACAGCAGCTGCTGACCCAGGTGCTAATCCCCTCACTGCCTAGGGCGGGCGGGGCCGGCTGGGGGGCCGCTCTGAGTGCAGGGCCCGCGGAGCCCACGCCCACCCGGAACTGGCGCTGACTCGCAAGCGCTGTGCGCAGCCGCGGTTCCTGCCCGCGCCTCTACTTCCACACCTCCCCGCAAGCTGAGGGAGCCGGCTCCGGCCTGGCCTCGGCCAGCGCAGGAAGGGGCTCCACCGTGCAGCGGCGGGCTGAAGGGCTCCTCAAGTGCCGCCAAAGTGGGAGCCCAGGCAGAGGAGGACTCGAGAACGAGCAAGGGCTGCGAGCGCTGCCAGCACGCTGTCACCTCTCAATCCCACTCAAACTGTGTTTACAGAGCATCAGAGAAAAAAAGACAACCTGTATTCGCCCTGGAAAAACTAATGTAAGAAATATTTTCTCTTTCAAGAATTTTTTCTGATGCAATAAGAAATTCCCATAAAATGCTTAAGATTTTACTTCCAGTCTTAGAAATATGTGAACCTATAAATATATTTGAGAGCACCAAATTAATTCAAGACATCTTTCAAGAAACTATTGAACTGATAAAAGATATGATATGTGATGAATACTCCTGCCCTCAAGGTGGCTAAAAGCTGGTAAAGACAGACATTAACTGAATATTGCATGCCAAAATATGCAAACACATGTGCATATGAATGTGCACACACACACAACTGCAGTACTGTGAAATCAGTGGCAACATAGAGATTTTCATGGGGGAACAACTCATACCGTTAGTAACAGTAAAAAAGGAAAGAGAAGAAGAAGTGGAGAGAAAAGGGAAAAGGAGATGAGGTTGGGGGAGGGAGAGAGAAAGAGGAGGGAAAAAGAGGGAGAACACACAACATGGGAGACATGATAATAAAAATGACTTGCAGTATAAGTCGTGAAAGATGAGAAGGCATTTGCAGTTGTTAGCATGTGGGGTGGGAGGATTCCAGGTTAGAGAATGGAGTCTAAGAGAATAGAAGCCTTCTGGGGGGTGATGGGCATGGCACAGCATGGCAGTCAAAAATGCAGTAAGCTCCGACTACATGCGGGCAGTAGAAAACCACTGAGGAATTCTCGGCATTGGGACAAACATAATGGGATTTACCTTTTAGAAAGGCAGCATTGGAGAATATGTCTTGAAAGGGAGTGAGGATGGAGGAAGAACAGTTGCTGTGGTCCTGGCTTCTGCCAGGTGATTCTCCTGTTTTATTTATTTAGCTCAGGGAAGATAACAGCTTCCTGCTGTTGCTAATATCCGGGTTGCGTTGCTGTCCTCTTCCAACCTGTGTGCTCAGTTCCCTGAAATAAATTCCCTCTAGTTAAGAACTCAGAACTGTTTCTGTTTGGAGGTTAGACCTTCACTGATACACTGTAGCAATAGTCCAGAGAAGAGGTGTTGATGGCCCTATGAAAAGGAGAGAATGTGCACATACAGAGGAGAGAGCTAATTTAGAAAACAAAACCACAGAATTTGATGACGTGTGTGTGTGTGTGTGTGTGTGTGTGTGTGTGTGTGTGTGTGTGTGTGTAGGCATGAGGGGAGAGACGAATAGATACTCTGACCCTTCTGGATGGCCCACTTAACAGAGTGATGTGATTTAAAGAAACAAGCAATGAGGGAAGAGCAAAGGATTGTAGGAGAAGGCCTAAGGCGACCATAGGACACTCAGACATGTCTAGTAAACAGATGGATGTTGGAATCTGTAGCATCCATAATTGAAATCTATTAGCATATAGTAGGATTTTAACAGTATTTAAGATCTTAGAAGATCACTAGAAAAAGCATATATAATGAAAAGGGACCAATGACACAACTTCATGGAAGCACTCATATAAAGGGTTAAATGGGCAAAGAGGAAAATCAGAGGGGGAAATAGTGTCACAAAAGCCGAGACCTTTAATAAAGATGAATAGTCAAAAAATGCTAGAATGGGTTCATTCTCTATGCCTACTCAGATGTCATTGACCAATTAAGGGTAGATCCAAAGTTGCTTTTTCTCTTCAAAATAACATTCTACTACATTGTTATTCTCATATTACAATGAAGAGATTGGGAACCAGAGAGAGAGAAAATCAGTTTTCTAATTTTACCCAGCTGGTATATGGGGAAACTAGAATTTCAACCCAGTTCTGACTAATTTGTAGAGTCTGTGGTGCTTTGTAAATGGTCATCAATGCGAGGCTAACAAATCTGTATGTATTTATATAGTAACGAGAAAGCTTGAGACAAGGTAAGACGTGATCATAGCTATGTCTGAGAAGAATAATCTAAAAGCAGCATGTAGTGGGGATTTGAAAAGATAGATCCAGGAAAAAGGAAGCGCAGTTATTAGACCTCTAGATAAGGAGAAATGAGAGCCTTCTTTAGGGTGCAGATTTGTCAGATTTAGGAAAAATAACAGTAAAACTCAAAATGCCCATTTACATATGAATTTCTGAATTTTTGGTTTAAGTACGTACCTTGTAATATCTGGTATTTATGTATATTAAAATCATGCTATTTATTTTAAATTTGTATTTAACTAGTCTCATGTATTTTATCTGGTAGCCTAAAATACTGTAATGTAATTCTGACACTAACAACCTATAGTTTGTGTAGACTCCGTAGGTTAAGGCAAAGTCCCCAGTAAGATTGTTCTTGTCAGATACCAATCTCAAACTCAGAGGTTCCCAGGCCAACTGCACTTCTGACTAACAGGCTACAAATTTGGTGTTTCCTATGATTCCCTTAGGTTGATATGATAATTCACTAGATTAATTCACATGACTCAGGAAAAGGGTATACTTATGACAGTACTTTTATTTTAAACAATAAAAAAGCAGAACCTCCTAAATGAAGACATACGTAGGGCAAGGTCTAGCATGGTTTCGAAGTAGAGCTTTCGTGTATTCTCACAAACTCAGAATGCATCATTCTGGATGTGCTCACTAACCAGGAAGCTCACCCAAGACTCAGTGTACAGCAGCTTTGTTGGTGTTTCTTTACATAGGCATGATTGATTGACTCTTTGCCAACATGATTGAACTCGATCTCCACTCCCCCATATCCTCCTCTACAGTGAGGGGCCTACTTTGAAAGACAGAGACATTCCTATCACTTGAGAAATTCCAAGGGCTTTGGATTCCTGTGCAGGACAAAGACCAGACAAATTCTTTATTATACAACACAACCTTAATGTACTCATGGTAATGAAAATGGAGAGACAGATGAGGAAGGAATTATACCACGGAGGAGTCTAAATTGTTGGTAGTATTAACATTCTAGCTTAAATTGATCATATTTAAATTGATCCTAGATTGGAAATATGTAAGAAACTGCAGACTGAGATGAAGGAGATAATATAGGTAATGAGCTAATTTTAGATTCCTGGAGTTGAAGATATTGATGAAACACATGAATGCAGGGTAAAGGTATAAAAATGCATATCTAGGGTTTAGAAGAATCTTCAGAATTATATACTGAGAGTCAAGACTCCATAGCATAAATGTGATTGCTGTGGCTCACATTGCAGACATACCTCATTTTATTGTGCCTCACTTTATTGTGCTATGCAGATATTGCATTTTATACAAATTGAAGTTTTGTGGAGCTATGCAACGAAAGCAAATCTTTCAGTATGGTACCATTTTTCCACCAGTGTGTGCTCACTTCATGTCCCTGTGTCACATTTTGGTAATTCTCACAATGTATTGGACTTTCCCCAGAACTTAAAGTATAATGAATAAATAGTGCATATACCTTAATGTAAAAACAGTTGATTTAACTTAAAATGCTGATGATCATCTGAGACTTCAGCAAGTCATGAATTGATGCTGATGGCTGCTGAGTGATCAGGGTGGTGGCTGCTGAATGTGGAGGTGGCTGTGGTAATTTTTTAAAATAAGACAACAATGAAGTTTGTCACATTGATTAAGTCTTCCAGTCATGAAAGATTTCTCTGTAGCTTGCAATGCTGTGTGATAGTATTTTATCTACTGTAGAACTTTCAGAATTAGAGTCAATCCTCACACACCCTACTTATGCGTCGTCAATAATGTCTATAAAATATTCTAAATCCTTTATCATTTCAACAGTTCACAACATGTGTACCAGAAGTAGATTCTATCTCTAGCAACTACTTTTTTGTGCTCATCTTTAAGAAACAAATTCTTTTGTGTTAAAGTTTGTCATGAGATTGCAGCAATTCAGTCACATCTTCAGGATCTACTTTTAATTCTAGTTGTCTTGCTATTTCCAGCCCATCTGTAGTTACTTTCTCAGCTAAAGTCTTGAACTCCTCTAAGTCATCCATAAGAGTTGGAATCAACTTCCTCCAAATTCCTGGTAATGTTAATATTTTGACTTCCTCCCGTGAATCATGAATTCTTAATGGCATCTAGAAAGGTGAATCCTTTACAGAAGCTTTTCAGATTACTTTGTTCAGGTCCATCCATCACAGGAATCACTGTCTGTGGCAGCTGTAGCCGTATAAAATGTATTCCTTAATAAGACTTGAAAGTCCAACTTTGCAGAATGGATTTTTGTTAGCAGGCATGAAAACAATATAGGTTTCCTTGTACATCTCCATCAGAGCTCTTGGGTGATCAGGTGCACTGTCAATGAGCAGTAATATTTTGAAGGGAATTTTTTTTCTGAGCAGTAGGTCTCAACAGAGGGCTTGAAATACCAATCTGGCTTTGAAGTTAACCCAATCTTTACTCTTCAAAGTTTACCTTTTCTTTCACATAGAAAGGTTAACAAAATGGAATTAAAGTCAGTGCTTTTATCTATTCATTTAAAACTTGTTCTTTAATTATGAAATGGCTTACAACTAGTAATAATAAATTAATCTAGGTAATTATAGTTTTCAAATGGCTGAATGGGAAATACTTGCAGTGTATCTACATAATCTCATGAAGACCATTGATAAAGCCACATTGTAGCACATATAATTGTAAAATGTCACCTTCCTTTGTCTAGTCTCCAACTACAATATGATAAAATTTAACAAATTTGCTAAGTGTCCACTATGTACCAAAACACTTTTCTGAGTATTGTGGGCCGT
Source organism: Pan troglodytes (assembly GCF_028858775.2). NCBI lineage: Eukaryota > Metazoa > Chordata > Mammalia > Primates > Hominidae > Pan > Pan troglodytes. Next base: position 115,615,126 of record NC_072405.2, read on the forward strand.
ACAAAAATAACTAACATATAATCTGATGGAGAGATGAATACTTAAAAAATACCAACATTTATGTTTTGGTCATTATAATTTTTGTCGAAACTACTTTACTATAATGTCACTAGTACCATTAAATACTGCATAATTAATAATCCAAATTAAACAGAGTATCAGTAGAGATGTCTTTGAAACATGCAAACAAGCAAATTGCTTCACCCCTTTGAACTTCATTTCTTAATCTATAAGTGAGAGATTGTATTAAATTTTATCTTTTTGCTTTTTCAGTTCTTTTCGTGCTTATAGTGTCAGATAATAGGTTTTAGTACTTAAATCCAAGTTCTATTTGAAGCTTTAACACTTGGAATTATGTGTAAGGCTGCCTTTTCATTAGCATGTGGTTCAAAGGCATGGAATAATAACTGGAAGCCTGGTTTCTAGTTCTTGTTCTATGAAAAAAACATCAGAATCCCTCAATGTTCTCATCTGTGTGATGAGATAAACTATGGTGCTTTCCATCTGTAACATCTGTAATTTTTTAAAGCCTCTAATATCCAGGTGAAGACCAATCAGTCTGATTTATAAAATATTTTAAAGAAATATTTTAATTGCTCTTAAACCATGCCGTTGGAAGTGTGGCTGGTGTAGAAGACAGCCTAATAAAAATAGCTGAAGCATGTGCTGTACTGAAGAAATTATATTCTTCAGAATGTCTTCCTTCCTTCCTTCCTTCCTTCTCTCTCTGTCTCTCTCTCTTTCTTTCTTTCCTTCTTTCTTTCTTTCTTTTTCTTTCTTTCTTCTTCAGAATTTAAATATGGAATGTATCACTAAAATGATTATATCTCCAGGTTTTGAGATATCTAAAAACAGGGTGTTCTCTTTAAAGGAATTAAAGATACTCGTTTAGTATCTACACAACCACAGATAAACTCTTTTCAGAGCTTGGCCTTTTTCTTCCTGTATAATGCAAAGACAAATTTCACCCAGAGCATGTTTATTATTATAACAAATCAGCCACGTTCTGTTATATGAAAGTAAGTTAGTGCTGGCATAGTCTTGGGTGGGAGAAATTCATTTTGTGCAAGGAATATTTCGGTGAGATTTTTGACTGCATGTGTTTATTTACCAGAGAGTTTGATTGTTGATTCCTAAACTGGAAATTAAATGTAACAGTGTAAATTGTGGATGTTACAATAATTAAAATATCTTGGATTTAGGTCAGAATTATTATTCCTAACCACAATTTGGGAAGTTACCAATTTGACTATTGAAATTTTATAAAATTAGATCTAAAATATTTCTTTTTTTCTTTTTTTTTTTTTTTTTGAGATGGAGTCTCGCTCTGTCACCCAGGCTGGTGTGCAGTGGTGTGATCTTGGCTCACTGCAAGCTCTGCTTCCTGGGTTCACGCCATTCTCCCGCCTCAGCCTCTCAAGTAGCTGAGACTACAGGCGCCTGCCACCATGCCCGGCTAATGTTTTGTATTTTTAGTAGAGTCGGGGTTTCACCGTGTTAGCCAGGATGGTCTCTATCTCCTGACCTAGTGATCCACCCGCCTCGGCCTCCCAAAGTGCTGGGATTACAAGCGTGAGCCACCGCGCCCGGCCATAGACCTAAATATTTCTTACTGCTGTTTCATATTGAGATGCTCCTGCAGGTGGGGAGTTTGGATGGGAGCAAATCAAACAGGGGCATCTCTAGGAGCTCCCTGCTGCCTTCGTTTAGGGACGCGTGTTTTATATAATATGTCTGTTTACTGACATGCTAACTCTGTGGAAATGTATCACTTTTCTCTTGTGTTGTTTATTTCAGTAGGAATATATTACTCTAGCTCAGTTTCAAAAAACAGTTACTATCTTAATAGTACCTGGAAATTGAGAGTGTTTTAAAATGTTATTGAAAGTTCCTTGTAGAACACTGTATAGAATGTAATTCAGATGTTTCATATTCTGGGAGAGCTGAGTAGGTATAATGTATCAAGCAAAACTTTTAAACAAAAAAGCTGTCTCTTTTAGGATGGATATTATTATGGTATTTTGTAAAAGCGAGTACATCCCAAACTGAAATGTGCATGAGCGGCTTCGAGTGTGGGCTCTGGCCACGGAATTCCCATTAGCATTAGCTTGGCACAGCTCCTTGTCTCACAGACAGTGAAGAACATGCCTTTTCCACCCTTGAGGCAATAAAATAAATTAAAGGGTGCGTCATTAAATGAGTTGAATTTTGAGTAGTATTTTTCATGCCTTCAACATTTTAAAATCAGTTTATCCTTATGAAGCAGCATTTGGAATCCTGAAACAAGGGATGCCTGTTTGTGCCAGTATGCAGGTTCCTTTGATTCTCTGGAATCGTGTATGTGTCAAACAGTCTTTTCTGGTCCTTTTCCCAATGTGGCTTCTGGGTAGTGTCTGTGACTAGAACTCTGTAATTCAGTATAAAAGCACCGTGGAAGGTAAGACATCTTCAGTTTGTTTCTACTGGGTCTGGTCCAGGCTATTACAGCCCCTACATATCTCCATGACACAGAAGCAAGAGTTTCTGCAAAGAATGTCCCCAGGGCCCAACAAATCCTTCCTCTACAGAAGCTGCCATAGTTTGTCTAGGTTCATTATGTTTATGCTGCCTCCAATTTTGCACTTTCTCTCAGTATTTCCTAAAGAGTCCAGAGAGCATTCTTTTTATCTGAAATGAAAGTTTATTTTTGTTTTCACGGAATAAATGTATATCTTTAGTATTACCATGTGTCCTCTCTAATTAGAAACCTTTTTCTTATATTCTTGTAAATAAGAAGGGGGTCATTTAATTCTTAGTGCATTAGAACACTAACCCCAGAGATGGTAGGATCCACATTTTATCTAATCCTCTTTAATCACAAAATAATGTGGGTCCTTACACACCACCTGAATCTGAAGGCTCTGGAACTCTAGAGGGAGTTTCCTAGCATAGCCACTTCCTCTTTCTAGGTGTGTGATGTTTTATTTCAAGGGGTCAAAATGAGCACACTTCTCCCATGTTGATCTGTCCCCTATTTCCCCCCATACAATGGTTTTATATAATTATTAAGAAAGGTATTTCAAACATAATAAATTGACATATTTTGAACACTTAAAGTATATCAGGCACCGTGCTACATTCGTAACATAATTGGACACACGTAATTTATAACTTCTATGAGATAGTATCTTAGTTTTACAGATGAGAAATGGAAACTCAGAATTTCTGAGACTTACTCACAGTCAGACAGCTTGTCAAGGCCAGAATCAAGGTTTAAATGCAGGAATGTCCGCCTTCTACTCTATCCTAGTTGAAGGCACGAGCCAGTCATTGTTTTCCAAGTGATACTTCATATTACGACTTCTGAGACTAATGATTCAAAGGGTCTATTAATTGCTTTTTGAGCTCCGTACCTTCAAGTGTTTAAGCTTGTGATTTTTATTACATTTCCATCATTGCTGTGTCTTTTAATGTTATTTTTCCATTGTTTACAACTACCATATTTCTACATTTTACCATAGCCTCTCTGGTCATGCTCACCCATATCTCTCAGAACCAGTGTGTATCAAGTAAAGCTTGTCCATGGTAGGAAACAAAGAAGGAACAAAAGACATAGGGGTGTGTGTTGAGGGGGGTGGCATTCACATAGCATATTCATTAGATACATGTGAATATGCAAACATTGACTATAGGAGTGCTTCTCTGGTTGTGCCTGTTGAAGAGTTTTTCTAGGCTGCCTGGCAAGAATGTGAGTAGTTTATGTTTGATGGAGTGTGAGTACCCGCCTTTCTCTGGCCTGGTGGGAGTGAACACTGTGTACCTATTCAGTGTGATTCCTTGACATGGGGAAGAGTTGGATTCCTATTTGTAACACATTTCTGCAGTAATATGTTCATGTTGTGTTTGTGGCTGTGGGAATGAAGAACAGGTTAAAGGCTCTTTGAGAGTAATACATGTTCAATATAGAAAGGACCCCTTTTAGGTAAAAGAAGTTAGGAATGAAGATTGGTTCAGACATCAGGAAAAGAGGTTCTTAATCTGCTGATTTGGTTAGAGCATAAATATCTTCCGTTAGTGCACGTTTATCACGCTTTACTTTTTATGTTGCATTTCAAGGACAATGAGGAAGACTCCTGACAACATTCACTTGCATTAGAATGGCCTTTTAGGGTCTAACAAAATACAAATATTGCTAATCAAGAAAATAAAGCCAATAAGAACTAATTATTGTGTTTCAGTGGCTGTAAGAGCATTGAGCTTGTTCATATGATATAAAAAAGTCCTTGTGCTCTGTGTTCAGTAATTTGTAGTATTAATTATGCGACTTTTATATATTGCCAGTAACATTATAACCTGGTAATTTTCCATTGAATTTCTGATTAAATGTAAATGTTGGTGTTAATTACATATTACTCAAGAAATAACACAAATGAAACTTCAAATAATGTATTTTTATCTTGATTTAAGGAACAAAAACACCAGTCCTACAAACTCCGACCACCACTTCCAGCATCTACTCTGCTTCTGCCATTTCATTAGTTGTATTTTTCTCACACTACTCTTCCATCCCCCTCTATCATATCTTATCTCTTTCAGCTCCTCCCTTTTACCAGCATAGCAATCCTCAATCTCAAGTATTGATGTCATAGTAAAGATATGCATCAAAATAAAAAAGATTACTAATATAAAAGGGAACCGCTTTAATATGATTTCATGTACCAGATTTTATAATCACATAACTTAAGTAACATAACCTAATCTATAAATACCTAATAAATATTCTTGGAACCATAAGGATTAAAAAAAATAAATTTTATCACCTTACAGCAAAGTAGTTTTGCTGTACTGCTTTTGTTGATCACTGTTTAAATTCATGTTTTTCAGTGTATTTGTTCATGATCACTATTAATTTTAATGCTATAGCATAAGATGATGCTATTTGGTACTTCCTTTTTATGGTTGTTTTTTCATGTTTAAAATTGTCTTCAATATGATAGTATTTAATAGAGCTACTGAGGAGTTTTTGCTCTTAGAGGTACATTAAATAGCCAACTTTCTGTCCCCTGAAATATTGTTTCATAAGAGTAAAGATGTCGTCTTTGACAACTAAGTTTTATTAAAATTTCCTATAGTTTGTTGTGCCATATACAAGACTTATACTGGTGATATGTGATATATAAACGCAACAAATTGTGTTTGTTTCTCCAAACAGACTTGGTTTCCCCTACCTTTTTCCCTACCATGTAACTCCGGTTGTCAAAGCCCATATAACAGGAAAAAAAAAATCAGATATGTGCATATACCACGGACAAATCAAGTGTAGTGACTACTTAAAGTACCTTTCAGCCATAATGAGAGGTTTAACCAGCTACATCAGATCCTCATGGGCCACAGATATTATTTGTTAACATGTAAGGGAAACATAAGAGATGATAACCAAAAAGTATCCACAGGTCAATTCATGTATTTTTTAAAAAATTATAACAAAAAAAGAGAAACTCAGCAAAAGTATAGGATGTAAAGTCTACGCAAAGGAGCTCATAAACTTTACTTAGATCATTCATTCAGAATAGTTAAGCTCAGTTCTAGCAAACTTGGTTTTTTGGTTTTATAATCTAAAGTGGATTAGAACTGACTACATAAGGATCATATTGTTAGTTTTTCATTTAATATATATTGAACACTTCTCTGTGTCCATCAGCATTCCTCTGAAACAGATTTTGAAAAAAAGATTGCATAGCACTCAGTGATACAGATTTACAGATTTTTGAAATCAACTTCCATTGCCATTTAGATTGTTTCTGATATCTCCCTTTTAGAACAAACATTGTGATGGATTTTGCTAAACGATGATTTTTGTCTTCTCCAATTATTTTTTAGAATGGCAGTCCCCAACCTTTTAGGCACAGGGACTGGTTTCATGGAAGACAATTTTTCCAGGGATGTTGGGGATAGGGGAATGGGTTTCAGAATAAAACGGGTCTGCCTCACATCATCAGGCATTAGATTCTCATAAGGAGCATGCAACCTAGATCCCTCACATGCACAGTTCACACTAGGGTTCATGGTCTTGTGAGAATTTAAGGCTGCCACTGATCTGAGAGCAGGCAGAGCTCAGATAGTAATTATTGCTTCCCTGGCCACTCACCTCTTGTTACACCTGTTATATATGTATATATATACATATTGGTACATATGTATACATATAATTGGTACATTATTCAGCAAATGTGTGGCACCACTTTGTGTAAGATAACCGATTTATTTGGAGCCATCACAATAAAAACTGTGCTGAGATAGAGAGAGAGGATGCACTGGCTGAGGCAGTGAAGCCTTCTGTGAGGAGCAGAGAGGGCATTTGTGCTCAAACCTGAAGGATGAACTGAGTCAGCAGAAGTGGAGTGTTCCAGGCAGAGGGAAGAGCAAGTGCAAAGACCCTAAATTAGGAAAGAGCTCTGGGGTTGGGAGAATTAAAAGAGGGTTGATGTGCCAAGATCTCAGGGAGGAAGGGAGGAGTTTGAGTTTATCTCCAAGGAGTAGGGCCAACGGCCAACTGGTTCTTTTGTAGGAGTCTGTGGGCCATGATATAGATTTTGGACTTCATCCTACATGTAGACAGAAGACATAAAAGCAGAGGAGTAATAAGATGTAATTTATACCCTGTGACAAGCAATGTATTGTAGGAGTGGCTGGAATGGGTTCCTGCAGATTAGAAAGCTGGTCACTGCATTAGCTCTGGTGAAAGATAAAGGTGGCTCAAAATAGGGACACAAGAAGTGGAGATGGTGAGAGGCAGTCAGGTTGGGTTATGTTTCGGAGGTAGAGCTTTTAAGGACATGATGGATTCGATGTGTGCCTGAAAGAAAATGAAGGATCAATTACGACTCCTCACTTTGGGGCTTGAGAAAAGTGTGCATTTAATCGTTTAGTTGCTATTGTTCCAACTAGATACAACTTCCATGAGGACAGGGACTTTTTCTCCTTTATTCACTATTCATACCCACTAGCACAAGGCATGCTAAGCTAGAGAGGAGGTGCCCCAAAATATTTTTGAGTAGTTATTATAAAACATTAACACATGATTTAAATTATTTGCCGAATACTTTTCCCCTTAGGTTGTATTTTTTTATTTTTTGATAGCTTAATATTCAGAAGCTCTAACTATATTTAGATTTGTGATACTTTTTTTTTTTGTTTTGAGACGAAGTCTTGCTCTGTGCCCAGGCTGGAGTGCAGTGGCGCGATCTTGGCTCACCGCAACCTGTGCCTCCTGGGTTCAACTAATTCTCTTGCCTCAGCCTCCCGAATAGCTGGGATTACAGGCATGCACCACTGCACCTGGCTAATTTTTTTGTATTTTTAGTAGAGATGGTGTTTCACCATGTTGGCCAGGCTGGTCTTGAAATCCTGACCTCAGGTAATCCGCTGGTCTTGGCCTCCCAAAGTGCTAGGATTACAGGTGTGAGTCACTGCCCCTGGCCTTTGTGATGCATTTTTATTTTGCTTTTTTATATAAATTTATGTCCATCTATTTATTGCTTCGTGATTCTTTCATTGTGTCTAAAATATCACTCCCTGCTCAAAAGTTTGATTAATAACCAATTTTGCTTCTTATAGTTATTATTTTGTGTTTAATTCTTTAAAAAATCTGAAATTAATTTTTTTATTTTTATTTATTTATTTTATTTTTATTTATTTTATTTTATTTTATTACACTTTAAGTTTTAGGGTACATGTGCACATTGTGCAGGTTAGTTACATATGTATACATGTGCCATGCTGGTGCACTGCACCCACTAACTCGTCATCTAGCATTAGGTATATCTCCCAATGCTATCCCTCCCCACTCCCCCCACCCCACAGCAGTCCCCAGAGTGTGATATTCCCCTTCCTGTGTCCATGTGATCTCATTGTTCAATTCCCACGAAATTTATTTTTTAAATGATACAAAAGAAGAACTAAAATTGATTTTTTCTAACTTTATTGTTTATTAAATTCTTACAAATGGTAGCCTATTGCTAAATGTACTGGATGGTGTTTTTATTGTGTGATTTTCTCCAATGCTTGGAATATATGCACTTTTGGTATATATTTAGGTATATATTTAGGTTGGACTATAGTATTTGTTTGCAACTCATATAACTTTTTATTCCGTACATGCTTTAGAGGTGCACTCTAATAGGGTAGCCACTAGTCACATATAGATATTTAAATATAAATTAATTAAAATTAAACATAATTAAAAATTCTGTCTCTCAATCTCATTAGCCCTATTTCCAGTGCTCAACATTGACACCGGGGCTAAGTCGTACCCATATTAGACAATGCAGAATTATAGAATATTTCCATCAGCAAGCAAAGTTCTCTTGGACAGTGCTGCTCTAGGGAGTCTTTTTTTTTTAAGTTTCTAAAAATTCCCCAAGGAATTTTAAAATTGAAGACCATGATATATTTACTTTGGGGATTATTGGTATCTTGATAATATTTGGTTTCTACTTCTAGGAATGTATTATGTAGGCACATTTATAAAACAGGCTCTTTATTTTCTCATTAAGTTTTGTGATTTTTTTTTCAGTGCCATCTGTATTTTTGGTTAAGATTAATTCTAGGAGTTTTTTACTGTTTGAAATTATTTAATCATTAAATACAGACTTAATTTAATAATCATTTAATAAGTTTCACATTCTTCCTTCAGTCCTTTTTCAATTTTGGTATTCTACTTAAAATTTTTAAAATGGAACAAGCTTTTTAAAAGTGATTTTGTGCTTAATGTATTTTCAAGTTTGTTAGTATAACATTCTGCTTGATGTTTAAAAAAATGCTTTACTGCCTTTTGCTCTTTAAATTGCATGTACTTGTATTTACCATTTTTCTAATAAATTTTCAAAGTTTAAAAGATTTTTAAGATTTCCCATACTTTTTCTAGAGAATTTCAGGGCCATCCTGCTTTGAGGCACTCTGAGACTTTAAGATGATTCTGTATGTTCTTACCATGACCTGCCAGGTGCATTTCATCATTTGCCTTCAGGTCATCTTACTTGTTTTACTTTGGAGTTTTACCAGTTGTTTTGATGTGTCTCCTAGGTACTCTGAAGTTAGAAAACTGGTAACAGGGGAAGCTAGTATTTGAACCCCAAACTATCAAAACCATATCACTTACACTTTTTATGAAAAGGGGTACTTACACTTTTTTAAATAGTTGTCTTTAAGAAAAATTTGATTTTAAAATTATATTTAATTTCCAATTACACTGCATTGTAACAACATTTGATTTTTAGAAACTATTGAGCTTTGGAATTCCTGTTGTTTCATCAGTGTTTGTAAGTAGTTTATGGAATCTTGTAAAGATTTATTCCCTGTTTTTAGGGAACAGCATGGTAACACATAATTTTGTGACGTAGGTATTAATCATGAATTGTGTTCAAATTGTTTATATCCTTATTTTTTGTTTCCTCAATATGGCATTGTAGTAATAATTTGTTAATATTCTCCACTCAATATAGTATTGCTGTTGGTATATTTTAACCAAAGTACTGTAATTTTCATTTGCTAATTTCTTAAATCTTATGTGATGCCAGTATTGTCAGCCTTTCTATATTTTCCTTTTATGTCGACTTGTAAAATCTTGCCTGTTGTTTCATTTGGAAGCATCTTTAACATGTTAAGATGTTTATCAAGTAAAAAATTAATGTGCTTTTTTATTCTAATCTTCAATTTGTTCAATTAAATGTATTCTGTTCATCCTCTTAACTATTGCATTTTATTTTAGTGTTCCTAATGATTATACTTTAATTTTGTCTTTATTGAATGTATTATTAATTCTTGTTTTAGTGTCTTTAAACATGTGGAAGACAGGAATCCTATTCAATGGTATCTGAAAATATTGCCCAATTGGCTTAAAAAATTTATTTTTATCTAATTATCAAAATCAAAATAATTTAACCCGTCTTTAGAGAGGAATAAAAATGGGATCCTTTGGCTTCTTTTCAGCCCCACTTCCCTATTCTCTATTAATCTAATATGTGTTTACTAACCTTGGTAAAATTTAGTTCCTCTTTTAATATGTGTTGTCTAATATTTTATTTTGTTAAATTAGTCCCAACAAGCATTTAGACTCATCAAAATCAAACTTTTATTTGTAATTTGACATTTATAAAAAAAATCCTTTTACCTTTAGCTAGTTTGTGGTCCCTACAAATTACTTTCTAAGCACAGTTTTGCCATTCTTAATGGCTAATTATTTATCACTCTTGAGAGAACATCTTTTAATAAAGTCTATAGAAATTATACCTTATGATGTAGTTTCTGAGAGCCAGAAGATTGGAGACTGTTTTGGTCAACATTACACATAAATTTCAGAGTTAACTGAATATCATGTTCTTTCATAACCTTTCCCTTGCAAAGTTATGCTAGCTTTCATTTCTTTTGTTGTTCTTTATTTTTTTCTTTGTAGGTGGTCTATTTTGGTAGAGTGCTAGTTTTGAGTTTAGAAAGGTAGACTGGGGGATAGAAAGATGATTCTTTACTCTTGCTATTCAAAAATATAACAAAGATAAACTGAGTGTTGATTTTGTTTTCCTTAATCTCAAATATGGGGGCTTTCTTCAGGCCTGGAAATTCATAATTATGTGTAAATTCTTAGTGTTATACCTCCTGCTAATTCACCATTTTCTATTTAGTTAAATGTAAACAGAAATGTAGGATTATATATTATTAGTGGGTCCAGCTCTATAATCCATCTTCCCTGGTTTTTCTTTACTACCTCTCATTTTTTCGATCTGTTGTTATTATTTTCTGCATTCGCATGCTGTTTGTCATAATTTGTTATCAGCATCACTAATTCAATTTTTCTGCATTATCAAATGTAGAAATGTAGATTTTTATTGTAGTGCTTCTTTTCTTATGTTTTGTTTATTTGTAAGAAGGGCTCCAAAAATCTTACGGAAAACATGAAGTAGATTTTTAAAAAATCATTTTATAAAGTAATTATTTTAAGGAGAAGAAAGTTGAGTCTTTTTTTTTTCAGTCATTAGCATGTTGTTTGTCCTATGTTCCACACTTTTCCTCCAGCTAGAACTCCCAACTCCTAGGTGCACTTAACATATACATTTTTAACAGAGATACAGCCTGGCTCTAAAGCAGAGGATTAATGGACTTTAGGATTTTTATGATCTCCTTCAGCTTTGTCTTGGTTGCCGGTTATTTCTCCTCCTTAGAGATGAAATGGTAAAGTTAGGATGACTCAGTGTGCAGCGTCTAGCGTGATTCCTGGCCAGGCACAGATAGATACTCAGTTCATGCTGTTTTCTCCTTATTGATAGTTCCTGGTAATATTTATGATCTCCCTGGCATTGCAAACGGAACAAAATTGCCATATACTTGGAGGGCTAGTGATGCTAAGGGACTTTGATGGTTATTGGTGTTAAAACCACAACCACAACAACAACAACAACAACAACAACAACAACAACAACAGCATAGATTTGGCCCTAGGCGCTAGGTTCTTACTACAGGTAGTCAAAACTGAAACAGTTTAAAGGAGATATCAAAATGATTTAAGAAGCTGAAGGACAAGTTGCTTCTTTCCAGAGCTGAGAATATGTGTTCTCTTTCATCTTCTGTGTGCAGTACTTTTTCTTCAGCCAGTTCCAGGAGGATTTTTTAAGAGAGTGGCTTTGCGGCTTCATCCACTGGAACATATTGGAAGTGTACCGCTATATATTGTGGAAAATAGAATTTATTGTCTAGCCTATTTTAGAATTTTTTTCATTGGAACGGATTCATTCCTCTTTTTCCCTCTTTGTTTGAGATTTAATGGTTGAGTTAGTGATCTGCCACATTCTATTTGACGTCTTATTACTTGGTGATCCTGGATATAAACGATGTTATTGTAAAGGAGAGGTTGCTTTTTTAAATTTTAACTCAGCATGTATGAATCTGAATTTTTCCTTATTTTTTTGTCAGTCCGTGCAGTTCTTAAGTACTTTTACCAAATTTAAGACAGCTCACTTCGAGTCATGTTAAATAGTCAAATTAACTCTAACCTCCTCAGTGAAGGAACTTCTTTCCCAATTTTGCAACTTTCCCCAACATACATACACATACACTTTGAACTTTATTCTCCACTTCACATATTGCCTTTCAAAAGTTTGTGAAAGATTCAGTAGCTGTGTGTGGAATCCTGGTAGATTTCTTGAGAATATTTTAGATTCTGAACTCATTAACAGATCATAAAAACATCAGATATACCTGCCCTTCCACTGTAACTCCCGATAACAGGCCACTTATTATATAGTAAAAACAAATCCAAAAATACAGATAATGATTTCCAGAACCTAATTTAGAGCTGCCTCATTTGTGCCACAGTTAACCCTCCAAGAACTCTGGGAAGCATGATGAAATGGAATTCCCCCACGGTTTATTCATGAGCCAAGTCTCCATATGACACATGAATAATTGGCAAGTGCAATGAGTAAAATAAATAGTGAAATTGATATCATATGTCTGTTCACACGTGGAAACAAGGCTTCATAGGAAATAATGCTATAGAATTAGAGTCAAGTTTTCTATTGGGGGATATGCCAGAACCCCAGGTAGGACAAGGGTGTTCCTGAGCAAAGTAGACATAAAATATGGAGGGAATAAAATGACCTCAGGGGTTTGCTGATGTGAGATAATGGTCCACTCTTTCTTTTTTTGATTTTTTTAAAATTTTATTATTATTATACTTTAAGTTTTAGGGTACATGTGCACAACGTGCAGGTTTGTTACATACGTATACATGTGCCATGTTGGTGTGCTGCACCCATTAACTCATCATTTAGCATTAGATGTATCTCCTAATGCTCCCCCCTCCCCCACCCCACAACAGTCCCCGGTGTGTGATGTTCCCCTTCCTGTGTCCATGTGTTCTCATTGTTCAATTCCCACCTGTGAGTGAGAACATGCAGTCTTTGGTTTTTTGTCCTTGCAATAGTTTGCTGAGAATGATGGTTTCCAGCTTCATCCATGTCCCTACAAAGGACATGAACTCATCATTTTTTATGGCTGCATAGTATTCCATGGTGTATATGTGCCACATTGTCTTAATCCAGTCTATCATTGTTGGACATTTGGGTTGGTTCCAAGTCTTTGCTATTGTGAATAGTGCCGCAATAAACATATGTGTGCATGTGTCTTTATAGCAGCATGATTTATAATCCTTTGGGTATATACCCAGTAAGGGGATTGCTGGGTCAAATGGTATTTCTAGTTCTAGATCCCTGAGGAATTGCCACACTGACTTCCACAATGGTTGAACTAGTTTACAGTCCCCACAACAGTGTAAAAGTGTTCCTATTTCTCCACATCCTCTCCAGCACCTGTTGTTTCCTGACTTTTTAATGATCGCCATTCTGACTGGTGTGAGATGGTATCTCATTGTGGTTTTGATTTGCATTTCTCTGATGGCCAGTGATGGTGAGCATTTTTTCATGTGTGTTTTGGCTGCATAAATGTCTTCTTTTGAGAAGTGTCTGTTCATATCCTTCACTCACTTTTTGATGGGGTTGTTTTTTTCTTGTAAATTTGTTTGAGTTCATTGTAGATTCTGGATATTAGCCCTTTGTCAGATAAGTAGGTTGCAAAAATTTTCTCCCATTCTGTAGGTTGCCTGTTCACTCTGATGGTAGTTTCTTTTGCTGTGCAGAAGTTCTTTAGTTTAATTAGATCCCAATTGTCAATTTTGGCTTTTGTTGCCATTGCTTTTGGTGTTTTAAACATGAAGTCCTTTAAACAAGCAATGGGGAAAGGATTCCCTATTTAATAAATGGTGCTGGGAAAACTGGCTAGTCAGCTGAAACTGGATCCCTTCCTTACACCTTATACAAAAATTAATTCAAGATGGATTAAAGACTTACATGTTAGACCTAAAACCATAAAATCCCTAGAAGAAAACCTAGGCAATACCACTCAGGATAATGGTCCACTCTTATTGTGACCCTCACACTCCTGAAGGAGGGTCATAACTCAGATCTGCTTCACTTGACCCTTCTCAGGTTTAGAAAACAAATTGGTGTGTCCCAATGTGGGATCTGTCTTAGAATAACCTGGATGGCAGACTGAAAGTGCTGATTCCTGGGTCCTATCCTAGAGCTGCTAAATTTTTGAGAGTGGCGCTTGAAAGGCTACATTTTAATCAAACTTTCGGCATGAATATATTACACACTATAAAGTTAATGTACATAGGGGAGGCCTAGAGGATACGACTAGGGATAAAGTAGTGAATGGCAGAGGCAGTAGTAGGCACCATAATATTTTTCTAAAAATGCAGATGGAACCTGACTACGTTTTCATAAAACTCTTCCATACATTTTTGAGGCTTGAGCCAAACGTTAGCCTGACTGCAAGGTAGAACGGTGGAATGAGGAAGGTGGTGTGGTGTGGTGTGCTGCTAGGCAACAGGTGAATGAGTATTTCCTTCCTTTTTGCTATCGGAAAGCATAGGGCCACAGCTGGGGGTTGTGGGGTGGGAATCAGATTAAATGCTCTAATTTTTTTTTTTGCATTTGCTGATAGGATTTACTTGTTTATATTTTTATAAGCCAAGAGTAAAATATTTTAAGTGTATCAAAACAGGGGATGGGTGGTGAAAGAATGATTTTCTAAACAGTGGCAGGGAAATAATAACTGAACTAGAAAAAGATTATTCACACATAAAAACCAATGTATTTTACTTCACGCTATTTACACTATGCTGGTTGTAGTTACTAGTGGCTCAATGGCAAATCAGAATTACAACAAAGAACAGTAACAGAAACAAACCAAAAGCAAACTAAAGAAAAGCATTAATTCATGTTTAAGGCAACTATTTGAAAATAGGAAAATGTTTATTCATAGATCTATTCCAGTTAAATGTATTTGTCTGTCTCTGAGGTCTTAGAAACCATGGATTTAAGAGCAACGTGAATTAAATGTCCAGTAAGGTGCGAAATCCCCCATACTTGTTGCCAATGCACTGAAGGTTAAGTAAGTCCTGACAAATCTAATATTCTGGAATTATCTTGAGGAAAGGGATGTGCATTTTTTTCAGTTCAAGTAAGAGAGGGCTATTGGTTGAGTAGCTGCTGATGAGAACCTTTCTGGGTCTTCATTAAGTAGAAGCTATTAAATTAACATTGAAATAAGAACTTTACAACTTTTCCCCTTCAACAGATTTGGTAAATGCATTTTGACTCTTACAGTTTAAGGGAGAAAATGAAATTCTGTTCAATTGGAAAAGAATCTACTAAGCCTGGTTTTCTTCCTGCATATGATGCCATATAGACACTTATGTCAGGAGTGCATAGGGATGTGTCTCAGGGAGGCTGGTGCAGAGTTTATGATACAAGTATTGGAGTACTGTGAGCTGCCAGAGGAGAGTTCATTTATGTGAGCTCTCCACCTTTTGGCTTACCCTATAACTTCTGCCTGTAAAGATGCTTGCTTTTATTCTATTGTAGGCTTTGTTGTCAAAGGCAGGGGATATTTTCTTTTTAAGATAGCCCTTAGATGCTTCCTACAGGTTGCGATTGCTTGAGCAGGGTGGGCAAGCTAGTTTTGTTATCACACCCTACCCGCTGTCCTAATTCTCCAGAGAGTAAGTGTTCTTCTTAAAATTATAGCTATATCGAGTGCCTCTGTGTCTTTAGACACTCTTTTAATGTGCTAGTATAAAGTAAAAGTCTTTTTGAAGATATGTTTTATAGGGAGGTGCTTTTGGGAGCCTCTTGAGATGTTCACTGGTACTGAATTGTGGTAGCTTTATGGTGGTTTAATGACAACATAGAACACTTGTAATAAAGTTCCGTGTTGATATGTGTCCTAGGGCATGTTATAATTAGAGCGGATTGAACATGTTGATTTTGTTTTCCCCTCTGCTCACATGGCCCCCTTCGTCTTGTCAGAGTTTTGCAACTGGAGATCTGTCGGAGGTTTTCTTCATCCCCTAAAGATGAAAGAGATCTGTCACAATGGAAATTTGGAAAATTACACATACACCTGTGAAATTAGCGAATTTGTATAAAGTTTGTATTCCAACCAATATGCGGGATCTACAACAATGCTTTGTTTTATGTGAGGATTTTTTTTTCTGGCTGTGCAAAGAACAAGTGTGCAGGACTGTACAGGCTTAGAGAGAATATTCATCATTATTTACTGTGTCAAACCTGCAAGGAGGGCCAAACTGGCGGTGTTCCAGGAGCAGGAGGCACACCTATTTGTGAAAAATGGAACAGATTTCTGTCTTTGCCCTCACTTTGACTATTTGGTTCAAGGTGGTGGTGGTGCTAAGACATGTCATTTTGTTAGCCACGTATGTGGGTTAACAATGAAGGCTGGCTATGTTGCTGTCCTGTAAAATCCCACAGACTACACTTGGTTTGTGCATGAACCTGATTATAATAAGGTATTGGAGTGAGGAATGCTGAGCAGTGGAACATGTGTGTGATCTGGCCAGGACCTGTCCCCTCAATCTGATTGTCATTAATTGATTAGCGAGCTTTGCCTGTTTGGACAGAGTACCCTTGCTCATGTCTCAGGAAATGTTAGGCCCTCAAAAGAGGGGATGAAGAGAATGCTTTTGCTGTTGGAAGGTTTTGCTCTTCAAAAGACTCAAACAGCATGCCATAATTTTAAAAAATTGACATACTGTCCCCTAGCTTTGTTTTCATGTCATAGCCACACAGATTCTTTAGTAAAACAACATCCTGGTCAATTGTTTGCATTATCCAGGACTCTTGGCAGATATGTATAAGTAACATTTGAGATCAGCCTGAAGTGGCTACAGGTCTATTCTGTCCCAGAATCATCTGAAAGAATGTTGTTATTTGAGCATTTGCTGGACTCTCTGACGTTATTTGAAAGAACGATTAACCAGCACTAAATGAGTAAACCTAACCTGCCACTTATCAGGATTTGTCCAGGTGAAAGGCAGGTTGATTACAGATCATCAGTTGCAGTACACAAAGTGTCTCTCCATAATTGAGGAAAGGACTCTGTATAAACTGTAACTTATTGTACTCTTTGTATTAAATGACAATAGTGTAATAAATATAATTTATACTATTACAAAGTGACTTTGGGATAGCATTTGTATTCCAGCACAGTTGTTCTCAAACTTGAGCATACATCAGAATCACCTACAGCATTTGTTAAAACATAGATTGATGGCCCCATCCCACAGAGTTTCTGAAATCGGTAGACCTGGAGTAGGGTCCATTTCTAATTTGCCTTTCTAGCAAGTTACTAGGTGATGCTATTACCAGGTGATGCTAATGCTGCTGGTCCAGGTACCAAACTTGGAGAACCCTGTGGGCTGATAAACTGCTTGTAATCAGCCAATGAAGCCAGGCATCATTTTGGAAGCAGTTATTTTATTAAAATTTCTTTTTGGAATGTTTTATCAATAATTAATTGCATAGGAAAAGAATCGCTTTAATAGGGCAGAATCAGAATGGGTATTCTAAAATGGAGGATTATAAAAGAGAAATTGACCTACTTGATGAAATGTGGGCTAGATACAAATTGTATTAATTTAGAAGAAAAAAGTTTACATATGCAATGACTAAAACCCGATGCTAAATTTTTTGTTGATTTGTTGATTTTCTTCTCTAATTAAATGTTTCCCCCTCACATCTTTGTAATGAATTGATTATCTTTTCTTCATTTCCTTCATGTAACTGTATTGTTACACATGAAACAAAGAAACGTATGCTGAATGTTTTTAAGGACCACTCTTAATTCATCTTTGCTCTATGAAACGATTTAAGAAACTTGGTCGCCAAAGCCCTTTTTTAGTGTTGTTTGGCTACTGCTTCTGTTGTTGTTTTAATTTAACCCGTACCTTGTCTGATTCACTCTAGCAAAAGAAGGAAATATAAATCCATTCTGGAGTTAAAAGACTCCGTGCCCCATTTAAAACATCCTTTTATACCTATATTTAAAAATAACTTAGAAATCGCTTCCTTTTTACTTGTACTAGCTTAACTTTGTTATATAAACATATAGGGTATTATACACTAATTTTTGATGTAAACGTATTTGATAGTTTTGCAGAATGCAGTTTGTTAGATAAGAATAGTAGCAATATTTTGATGGTGCTTTGAAATTTCTAAAGAAAGTGTATATGTGGTATCTCATAGAAGTCTATAAAGTTATAGATTTTGATTAATTCATTTATGCCACATAATATATATAAGGAGTTCTGTGTTTAGGTTCAGATCCTTTCCTTTCTTACTCACAGGTGCTTTTAAAAAAATCTAACGTCCTACATTCATGCTTTTGATGTTTTTGTTGTGGTAGCAGTTCTCACTTTGGGGAAAAAAAAATTGCTGCTTATCTTATCTCACATCTTCAAGCTGACTTCTAGCAGGGTGAGAGTACATTGAATAGCCAGGAAAAGACCATGGATTTCACACTGTTTAGTGGGATAAACTTTCTCCAACGATAGTAAAATAATAATAATTTGACACTGTGTCTAGATTTTTTAAAAATTTGCCCAGTATTCTCTCACTTTGATTTGGTCTCCAACTTTATTATAATTAACTTCAATTGAAAAATCCTTATTTTGGTAAATATTAAGTGCCTTGGCTAAATGCAAGGTAATATTCTTGCTGCTTTCAGTTGCAAATGTGGGTAAGATAGAATTATAACAAAGGAAGTAAGAAAAATGCACAGATAGCTGGAATCTAGGATATTATATGAGAAGCCTTTCCTGCCCACCCTGCCACCAGTCTCATATCTTGTGAATAAAGTTTGTCTCCTTAACTGGATTATCCACTCAGTTTGGTCTGGGGCCATCTCATCTTATACGTTGTTGTTATCTCAGTGCTTGTCACAGTGCCTACCATGTTTAGCATCCTCAGTAAATATTATTTAAGTGGATAATGAATAAGTTAATGAATAAATAAATACATAAAACTCTCATAAAGAAAAGAGAATAAGCTAATATATAATGCCTTTCATCGTTTGTACTTATTTTCTGTTAGGAGCTTTTTATTATTGAAATATATCTCAATCATATAAAAATATATCATTTCAGTAATGAATATACTTTTGTATTTTTTTATTGATAGGGTTACCATCTTCAATAGACTGAGATAACTTTATAGGACTCTGGACTGAGACCTGATTACAAAATATTTGAATTTCAATGCCATCTCTGTCACTAACTTCCTGGGTCAATGCACAAGGCATGTACTAATGAACTGAATTTTCTCAATGCCTGAGTTACTTCCTGAGAGTAAATTAGTCATTAGAGATTCTAGTTCAAATTTGCCTGTATTTCTTCCCCTGACTTTATTTTTCCTGTGATATCAGTGTTTAATCTACTGTGTAAGATTAGTTGCTGCTTGCGAGGCTTGCACATGTTCTAAGAAAAATTGTTTTCTTGTTAGCATCATTCAGTTAATTTGAAGGTTCTCAAAGCAAGGCATTTCAGGGGGAATAATATTTACATAATTTAAATTGTTTTCAAGTTTATATACAAAAACTGTTAATACCACCATCTATAAAAATGGCCAAAGACTTTGTAGCAAAGAATATTACTCCATTTTTATAAGATTAAAGAGTACATTTTTTTCTCCCTAAAGAAACAATTTGAATAAGACCTGACCCCTTCCCCTTCATTTTTCAATGGTGTGTGGTCAAATTGAATTCTCCATTAAAAATTCTCTAATATCTTTTTTTGCATTAACATTTCAAAACTCAATTTAAATATTCACAGATCTCGTTTTTAATAAACTTAACGAAATTCAGGTAATTTCCTTCAACTTTCTTGATTGAAGGACAGCAGTTGGTACAGATATAAAAAAGAGGTACAGCTATGAGCAAAAGCCCAAAATCAATTATATATAAGAAATAACATAACACATGGAAAGAAATTAATCAAAAAGAAGAATTTCTACCATATGATTCTCTGGTCTGCTACCTGCAGGCAACAAATGTAAATGAAAAAAATCAACATTCTTCTGGCAGATAAGAGAAAAATTAATAAAAATGTTTCCTTCCTACTAGATCCCCTGATGCCACTATTGTTAAAAGTGAGTGACTGCAGGAAGAACTTGCTCGTTTAAAATAGTATTTTTTATTAGACTACAGAAATAAGATTTTATTCTTGCTGTTAAGCTCAATTACATTAGTTAGTATGGGTTTGCACTGTCCAAAGAGTGTCCCTCTTCTCTGCCCCTTCTCATTAAATGGCTCTGTGGGATATGCATGAGACAAATGTAATAGGAACCGAGTGAGAAGCATTTTGAGGTGTGCCTACAGGGTAATGATTCATAAGAAAGTCTGTGTGTAGCAGCTGAGAACTCTGAGAGAGGAACTACTAAGAGCCACAAGATATGCCCCAGATAAAATTAGTAAAAACGTATTAGTAATTTCAAGCTAGAAACGTTCCTACTGCATAATTAAGAGAGGAGGGGAACATTTTCCTGGGATTTAGCTTTTTAATTTAGAGTCGGGTTATTTTTTTCCCCAATACTAATTGAAGAAACAGGATATATACGTACAGAACATATCATACTAAAATTTTCCTATTAGAAGAGCTTTATATTTTGTATTTTGTGAATGTTATCCTGAAATTAACAGAAATACAAGCCAAGAATACAGATTGTTAGGCAAGGAGTCATCCAATTTTAGTGTCAGTCCACTCCTTCCTTTTCATCACATAGAATATGTAACAAGTTTAAAATGAAAAGTTATATTTTAACTCCTTTTACCTATCAACTAAAATAGAGTATACCTATGTAGAGTTTTGATATATTTGTGTATTTATATATTAATCATGAAGCAGAATTTGTTTATCCCTTTTTTATATTTATATTTTGAAAGGTAGCATCATTTGACAAATGTGGCTCGATTATGATGTCACAATTCAAACATTTTATATATATATATATATACACGCATGCACATATACATATATCTTGTGTTTAAATATATATGTATGTTTCTTCAATTGTATGATTTGGAGGTTCCTTTTGTTTTATATACATTGGAGATCTTTCTTTGCCTGCCCATTCCTTTGTGTGAGTTGGACCTTTTGAAAAAGAGTTTAAAAGAGCATAAAACAGGAGCTGGCAACTTGGGAGAACACCACCATTTTCATTTTCATTGATTAAGATCTCGAGAAATGTATCCCATTGACATAGATTCTTTGTTCTGTGCACAAGTAAAATGACATAAAGTTTGTGATGAAAATTTTAATTTTTAATATTAATAATGCTATCTGATATTAAAATGATCCAAAATGGAATACATTGGGAAGCTCTGGAATAAAAAGGTTTGGAAATATTTGTGTGTTTTCGGGGCAAACTCACCTAGTGGAATTTCTATGCACACTGTGATGGATTATTGTAATTATTGGGAATGATAATATTTTAATGTGACTTTCATCCCACCTGTCAGTTGCAATCAAGGCTGCCCAGTATTCTGAAACAATCTCATTTTGCTAGGTGGCTAGTCTTGTGCAGCTTCTAGAATGCTTAGAATATTAATGCATGAAGAGGAGATTGAATGCTTTCTGTAGTTCCATAATGACAGAGTGTCTTGTTTTAATCAAAAGGCATGCAATGTCAAGCTAAAGTAATGTATAATACATTAATGCCAATAACTGTTTAAGAGAAAAGATCCCTTTTGGGGGATATTATATCAGAACCATAGAAGTTGGCATTTCTTTCCCCTATTAATACATGATAATGTATATTAATTTTTGTAGAACTTAATTTCATCTTAGATGCTTCTTATTCTGAAGTGCTTTGAATTTACCTGAACAAAGACAATCTGACATTTAGGTGAGGATTGTTGTTCCATTTATAGTAGGCTACCAAAGTAGAAAGTTATTATTGAGACAATGTCTGTTGAAAGACATATGTATTTGACTTAATATTTACTATGTTGTTCTTTATCATTTCTTGCATTTTCTCATTGTTTTGCTTATTTTGCATCATTTTCATCCTTATTCCTCAGAATGCCTATATGTTTTCTCATCCCCCCCTTTTTTTTTTCTGAAATTTTCTTTGTCACCTTCTAGCTCTTACTCCAGTGGCTATGGATGCATTTCAGGGATTTCTTTAACCCCCTGAAATTGTAGCAATAATTTTCTTATAAATTCATTTATCTGGGGGACTAAGTGCTCCATTAACTGCTTCTTAACCATGCAAATCCACTTTTTAAAATTTCATTTTATTCAGCTATTACATTACCAGTGTATAGGGTTAGACTATTTAATCTTTAATGCCCCATTTGTCATTTACAAACTGCAGATCATTGAAACAACCACCAAATGAAAAATCATCCGATATACCCACCTTAGGCCCAGATTGCACAGTGCAGCTGTTGGTACTGACTACATGAAAAGCTTCACTGTACATTGGGCTGTCCATCAGCATCGTCAGGTGTGGTGAATCTACACTTCCCTTCTTATCTTCCACTTTCTCTCCAGAGTGCAAAGGTAGCTGTGGCCAATTCAAATGGTCCTGAGTACACAATTGCCTCTCTTCTCTGAAAATGGAAGTACTCAGTACTACTTTGCACTCACCAGAATTTCCCAGTTATTCTCATTGTTCAACCAGTATAGAATATGAGAAGATGTTTACTCATTTATTCTGAGAGACAATGAACAGTGTTATGGGACTAACATATAGCACCACTGTGCTCATAGCTTGAGGATGTAAAACTAATCACTAGCATTTTTAAATGAGGCAAATATTCATATTTATAAACATTGAGACTATTAATTCTGGTGAGTGTGTTTGAATATCTATAAATCAGAAGCAATTGAAGAGCTGAAATTCAGATTTCCTCACACTTGCCTGCCAAGTGGCCTCAATCAGAAGTAATTTTCTCCATGAGGGCACATGGAGCTCGGTCGTGAGCCTTTTCTGAGTAGATATTATTATTTGTGTCAAATTATGTGTGGTGATTTTTCTGAAGTGGACTTCTGTGCCCACTAATCCATACACAGGAGTTTCCTTCATTCCCTCCTTCATTGGTGCTATTAATTGTACTTGTGCTTCAAGTGTCTCTTACCCTTTTAAAATGTTAGTTTATGGCCACCGATTATCTGTAAGGTTTTCCCTGTTAAAGAAACATGCAATGTAGAGAGTAGAGTGAGATCTGATCTTAAACCATAAATATTATGCATTTTAAAAGAAACCTTTTTCCCAAAGCCTGATTTGATGGCATAGCTAAAGAAATGGTTAGTTATTTCACATTTTAAAGTACAGTAATTATATAAAGCTGACACTTGCTTTGGAAGAAATACAAGTTGGTCATCAAATGACCTTCCTATGGCCTGTTTTAAATATTGGCAATGAGATCTCATGTTCAAAAAATTTTGAACAAATGAGCTTAGTATTGTTCACCTTTTATTTGAATTTTGATAATTCATTTTTAAACATATAGGTGCTTCTTTTTAATTCCATGCTTGGAATTGCAAAGGAATAGCCAATATGTAAAATAAAACAACCCTGGAATAGATAATATTAAGATCTTATCAAAAACCTTGATAAATAAAAGATTATGTATATATAAATATACATATGTATTTGTATATATATAAAATTGCCATAACATGACTTTGACATTTAAGAATAAAAAAATGCTTTGTGTGTACATTTTTCTTTCACATTTTCCCATGAGCATTTCAATATAATTTTTAATACAATGATTAAATTTAAATTGATATCATACTATTGAAGCCAATTTGTTGTCATTGAATATTTAAAACAATTATTCATTACGTATTATTCTTAGTAAATCCTCTTCTAAAAAAGTACCTATGTCTAGAATTTCATTTTGTAAAAGGAAAGCATATATATTACTGTTAGTTAAACATTGTATAATATGTATACATTCTTTTTATTATATACAGGCTTTTATAATTGAAGAACATCCAGAAAAAAAGACTTATTTTTATATTTTTCATATTTTATATATGAAAATATCTGTTGGAGCTTTACTTTTCATTAGTAAAACTCAGAGTATATATTCCAAAAGAAGTATATATTTCAAAAGAAGTATATATTGTAATTTCTGTTATAACTGCTATTAAAAGCTACTTTACATGTTGATTTAGTGTGGGTATAAATTATGTAAATAAAAATAATAGTAATTATTTTATTTTTGATAAGTCTATAAGACTATCTTTCTGACTTTGGGGAGGTGTCTAATATTTTGGTTGACTTTCAGTAATTTGCGAAGAGCAGCAAGAGAGTTTTCCATTTTTAAAGACTAGATCATAAGCATCTATGAATAAATAATTATGTTAATATGAATTGACCATTTTCTAAGTTACCTATGTTTTATAGTTTTGTTTCTGAAGCAATGCATTTATAACTACCAAAGAGTGGTTTGCATAGTAGTATATTAATTAAAAGTATTTTTAAAATCTCTTGACTCATGCCTGTAGTCCCAGCTTCTCCAGAGGCTGAGGTGGGAGGATCACTTAAGCCCAGGAATTTGAAACTGCAGCAAGCTGTGATTGCACCTCTGCATGCCAGCATGGGTAGCTGAGCCAGACCATTTCTCAAAAAATAATAATAATCTTAAATTTTCACATTGACGTTTTCACTTATCAGTTGGAAACCTTATTCTAGTTAACTAACCTCGTGAACTTCATTTTTCAAATCTACAAAATGAAAATAGTCATAATTCTCATACTTACTTCACTGGATTATTTTAAAGATCATGTAAGAAAGTGCTTTGAATAGTATTTCATTTTGTATACATACCACAGTACATCCATGTAACACAACTGCACTTGTGCCCCTTAAATTATACAAATAAAAAAATAGAAAGTGCTTTGAAACTCTTACATGAAACAAATGATATAGCTCATGTCTTCTTTTGATCAAATTTGTTGTTATAATTACATTTTTTGAAAAAAAAATAAGGGAAATATTATATTATAGTTCTCATTAGACTTAGCATTAATAATTTAACTTGTCTTTTGAAATTATTAAATAAATGATTTAAGGATTGTAATATTTTACATTCTTACTGTTTTATATATTCTTTGCTTGTCTTGCTCTTTGACATAATTATTCTAAAAGGTGAAAGATTATACATTTTAAACTTGAAACAGTTAATAAGATAAAATCTAATATGAGATGCATGACTTTTGAATGTGGTTGGTGCAAAAACAAAATCCATGGTTCTTTTAACCTTCTACCTTGAGCATATGGAATGTATAATAAAACACGATATGACCAGAGTTGGAATTAGGGCATCCTTTTCTTCTTAACATTTGCTCTTTTGAAAAAGGAAAGGTAAAACACATTTTTTTTAAAGGACAAAGAGACTCTGTAAGAAATTTTTAGTTGGATGTCCCTTCATTTAAACCTATCCAATTATTCTGTCTATGCCAAGGTGTCATATGAATTTAGTCCTTTTACAACTTGCTTTTTGGGGAAACACTAGATACGATACTTATTCTTATTTATCTACATATATATATAAATTGTAGTATATGCACTATTTTAAATTGTTTATAAGATTGCTCCTTAGGCTCTGGAAATTTCCTAGGACATTTCTAAAAAGTGAGAGTGAGAGGCTGCCTGAGCTTTGAGTATTTAGCCTGTCTGATGGGACTGCTGCCATGAGTGACAATTAGTACAAATTACCATAATTGTGTTCTTTGGATAAAATGCCACATCACTTCTTTAGGAGCAAATGCAGTTTCTACTTATTAAAATGAGTTGGTTACTTTGATTCTTTAGAGGCAGTCAGAAATTCACAATCAGCCCAGTGGTATTCCCATGTAGTCCACTTCAGATCGGTCTGAACAACTCCAGCCCTCCCTTTCCTTTCAATAAAATAGGTCCATTAATGTAGCGCACCTCACTCTCATTCTCTCCAAGGGAGTTGTATTTTTATTACTGAAAAAGTATCACATAAATACAAATTACATTTTTTCATTAGAAAACCACTTTTCATTTCAGAAAAAATTCAATTAATTATGAATAGGGTTATGCTTTCATCAGGGAGAGAAATATGTAATTTTTCTTCAAGCCTCAAACACATATAATGAAATCTTTTCTCAGAATCCACTCTTAAGATGGATTTTTAAAAGTATAGACTTTATTAAAATCTCAGTTCAATTAAAATGCATTCAATTACTTTAAATCTTTATTAAAATCTCAGGTAAAATTGTACAACAGTGTAAAAGAGACTTGTACTCTTTACCAGGCAGTTAATTCTAACAAATGAACATAAAGTGCACAGTTTTGCTCTTAAAGAGCGAATCAAAAAAATAAGTTTGGGGCTTGAGGTTGGGGGTGGGGACGCAATGGAGATGCAGGTTGCTTTCTATGTTATAACTTCTGACACTGGTTTCCTTGGATCTTTCATCATAGGTCATTGTTTCTTGTATATACGGATGTGGCATTATCTTTTGTGAGTCCCCTTGGTGGTACTACTTAGAGTATATTATTTTTCTCACCACTGTAACAAAAAAAGGCTCTATTTAAGGATTTTATTTCACTGTCTTCCTTGGATATTTTTGGTACAGTGTCCCTGATTCTTTTTCAAGGGCCGCTTGAAGATGCCATTGAAGATGAGGAAGAAGAATGTCCATCAGAGGAAACAGACATCATCTCCAAAGGAGACTTTCCACTGGAGGAAAGCTTTTCCACAGAATTTGGGCCTGAAAATCTGAGCTGCGAAGAAGTGGAATACTTTTGTAACAAAGGTAATTGTTGATGGTTGGATGTAATATGTGAGTCCACTTAAATGATTTTGTAATGTTTTAAAAAAATGCATAATAGTCCTCAGAGTGCTGACACATAATTCAGCCGTCTGAAAATAAGTGCAGATTTTTTTAAACATAAAATTTTATTTCGAGGGACATGAGTAACTCCACTGTAATAACCAGTAATTTTTTATATTGAAACAAATATTTTCATGTTGATTGGCCAATTAACTATGCATATTCTTCATGTTATTGGCCAATTAACTGTGATATATTTAATGTTGATCATTTATTCATTCATTCTTTCAACAAGAATTTATTGAATGTTAATTGTTTGCAAGGCACTAAATTAGGCATTAAATATTAGCACTGAATGAGTCAGAGAGTTCTCAACTAAGGTTCCATCTCATTCCTTTTGAAAACCGAATGCTTTAGGTGTTTAATGTTGACTTTCAACGGTGAGGATGGTGCTGTGGGGATATTGTCAAATAAAAAAAATATACATTCTTTCTCCATTCTAGATACTTTTTTGACACATTAACAATATAATCCAAGAAGCACTTGAGACATATCACAGCTTATTTCCAGCCATGACTTGGAGCCAGATGGCCTTGCCAGTGACTGTGTTCTCATGGAGCATATATACTCATTTGTTTACTTTTTTCATAAGTCAGTTTAAGGTTTCTCATGATTCTTATATATTTATTTTTATCAGATTGTTTTGCAAGTCTTTTATCTCCTGCACCAATGTACCGTTTTCACAAATGCTTGGATCACTTTCTTGGTTTAGAACAGCTGCTTTTGCAGAGGGCTTGACTGGAAGTGTATGTTTCTGTATGTCTGTCTGTGTTTGTGTATGCACCATTTTTATTCAGACATGTTTGTTTTTTACGCAGATAAATATAATAAAGTGGACTTTTGTGTGTGTGTATGTTTGAATTTGTTAATCAGACTTCATAGTCTCAAATCAAGAGTGCCAATGTAGCTTCTCAAAAAAATGTCAATTCACATATCTTGGTGGCCATGTATATATTTAATCATTAAAAGTTCCAGTATCATTTTCTCTTGTTGATGGTGTCAACAAAAAAATGTCAGAAACAAAAGATGTCAGTCAGCTCCCATCCCTGTGGTCAGTAGAACCCCTGGCTCTAAAACTTTGGAAACAGAATGGCACCGGGACACACTGAAATTCAAAAAACCTCCTTAACCATGTAGACCTCAAGATAATTTGTAGCATGGTCCTTGTCTCCTACATCAGAGATTTTTAATTGAAAATGAGAAAAGTATGAACAGAATAGCCTTTTTTCCTAGTGTTGACTCAGATTTCAAGCCAAATTAATATTTTCCTTAGTTGCTAGAACCATTAAATTGATGATATGTAGCCATGGCAATAAATCTAAGCTGTCTGGAGATGGATAATTTTTAAATTTATGTTTGAAGGCATCTCAATTTTTTTTCTTATTAGGAAATACATCCTTTTGTGCATTGTAGAAGACCTACCTTATGTTGTGATGTTGCAATAAAGAGAGGAATTGAGAGTTAGAAAGTGAATAAAAGAGTTAACGTATGGATTTATACCTTTTGTCAATTTAATTCATCCAGGAAGGCAGTATGATAGGTATTACTCTGTATGAATTGCAAATTTTGGGACGATCTCTGGTTAAGGGCTATATTTAATGAAAGAGTAAGGGTTCTTTACTCTTACTCTTTCATTAAACTTTTCATTAAACTTTCAAAGAAAGTTTTAAGGTAGTAATTTCCTGGGAGAAAATAGATTTATGGCAAATGCTTACATGAGGATGTAACTATGGTCTTAGGACAGTCACTCCAGCTATACTAATCAGAGTCCTAACTCATGAAAAATAATGACAGACTTTTAGGAATTAAGGAAAAACATTAAATTACAATTGTTCTGAACAAGATTCAGTAGATATTATTATTAATTTTTTTATAAACAGTTGGAAAAATGTTTAATGTCAGATGTACACAAAATAATATTTAGTATATGATATAGAGACAGTATTAAATAATATATAACATATATGTATTATAATTCTGTAATGTTTAGTTTGAAAGTAGAAGGTCATAATGGGTGGGAATAACAATTCCTGTTTTCACATGATATTTTTCAGGATAAATAGTAATATTACTATTGATAGGAAAAGAATTTCATTATTTTACTCTTGCAGAATGTGTGACCAGGGAATTCCCACTGAAGTCAGTTGGAACTGGTACAAAAGAAAGACAACTCTTTGATAGATTTTTCATCCCTTGAGGTCATGCAAGGAGTGCTATCCATTCTTCACTTAAGTTGATGAGCCACAGTGGAAAGAGAATATTTTCTCTCTGGAAAATTAGAAACTAATCTTTCTGTTGAAATTCTCAATTTTTCTCAGTGATGCATAATTATGTTTTATTGCCAGTTGTGAGGAAGAGGACAGATTAGCAATTAAAAGAGTAGAAGTTGCCAGGCCGGTGACTCACGCCTGTAATCCTAGCACTTTGGGAGGCTGAGGCGGGTGGATCACCTGAGGTCAGGAGACCAGCCTGGCCAACACGGCGAAACCCTGTCTCTTCTAAAAGTACAAAAATTAGCCGGGTGTGGTGGTGGGTGCCTATAATCCCAGTTACTCGGGAGGCTGAGACAGGAGAATTGCTTGAACCCAGAAGGCAGAAGTTGCAGTGAGTTGAGATCGCACCACCGCACTCCAGCCTGTGCGACGGGTGCGAGACTCCATCTCAAAAAAAAAAAAAAAAAAAAAGGTAGAAGTATTTAAATGGTTAACAATGCCAGTGTCATTACTGGAAAAGCAAATAAGACATGTTCCTCTGAAGAAAAATATTTTTAGGCCGGGCGCAATGGCTGACGCCTGTAATCCAAGCACTTTGGGAGGCTAAGGCAGGCGGATCACCTGAGGTCAGGAGTTTGAGACCATCCTGGCCAATGTGGCGAAACCCCATCTCTACTAAAATACAAAAATTAACTGGGTGTGGTGGTGGGTGCCTGTAGTCCCAGCTACTCGGGAGGCTGAGGCAGACAGAATTGCTTGAACCCGGGAGGTGGTGGAGGTTACAGACAGCCGAGATTGAGCCACTGCATGCCCGCCTGGGCGACAGAGCAAGACTCCGTCTCAAAAAGAAAATAATAATAATAATAATATCTTGGGTTCATTAATGAAACTTTTTTTTTGCACATAGTTTAAATCATTTATGACAATTTAAAAATTGTTGATATTTACTGGAAAATGAATTGGATTATTTGGAAGTTTCTTGGTCTAAAGGCTACCCATGACCAAAATTTACCCGTTACCTAGTTAATTATATGGGTCCCAAGCATAAAAATTTTGTAAATTGAATGTTTTTTTCTTGTTAAACAAAGGATATCTTAAAAGTTCAGATCAAAAAATGTGGCTAGAAGGTCTAAGTTCTCCAAACAAGAAATTTTGACACATTATCAGGGGAGCATACTGAGGATAAACATAGAGTTACTACATATTTTTAGTCATATTTTAGCAACTGCATTTTATATAAAACCAATCATATGTTATCATAACTTTTTTAAAGAAAAACTCTACATTTCTGAAGACATAGCTTATTATAAAGTTTCTACTTCCTTTTGAAATTGAGCATTTCTATTATACAGGATATTTTCAGTGATGAACTAAAATTATAGTTCTTCAATGGCTCTTATTATTGTAACATTTTTGTCAGTTCCACACTGATATTATCTATGTTCTTGTTGAAGGGCAAGTTTTTCTACAAGTCTCAAAGTTGCATTTACTAATATTAGTAAAGTTTCTAGTTATTATAAACAATGTGATTAAATAAGACCCAAATCACTCTTATAATGTAAGATTCCACAGAAATGTCTGAGATTGTTGGTCAGAATTTTATGTTAGCATTAATGTATAAAATTCTTAATTATATAAGTCCATCTCAGAGATACCCTTGTTGTAGTTGCATGCTTAAAATTTGAACCTGGCAATTCTATTGGCATTTCCTATGTCTCTTTTTATTTTGGATTAATTGCACATTTCATGTTCCTATTTTTCATTTCTTTGAAATGAAATGAACTATGTTGATAAAAAGATGCTACTTGAAATTTACTTTGATACCTTTAGATTTTAAACATTTTAACAAAATATAAAGCAATACTTTCAATTTACATTGTCATCTTTTGTTTATGAGTTTAGAGTACGTGGCATCTTGCCTTACAGTATCTCTGGGAGGAAGGAAACAAGCAAAATTATTTCCTTGAATTTATAGATGATGAAGACATCAAGACTCAGTCCATAAGTGCTACATATTTCCTGTGGTACTGAAATTTTCGTTT
The DNA here is from genome assembly GCF_028858775.2 of Pan troglodytes. Taxonomy (NCBI): domain Eukaryota; kingdom Metazoa; phylum Chordata; class Mammalia; order Primates; family Hominidae; genus Pan; species Pan troglodytes. Next base: position 115,646,148 of record NC_072405.2, read on the forward strand.
CAGTTATTTTGTCTGCCTTTCTTCTGGTTTATGTGCCAGACATGGAAGTACATCAGTGTATTTGTAGAACTAAGCAAACCAATATGAACAGAAATATAGGTGGTCTGGAAAGCAACCTCGGGAGTTTGTAGTTATGTCACTACTGGCAGGTGGGAATGCCTATATATGAGCAATTCTTGGATAAACTCAAAGACAGTGAGTTTCAGAGTGGGATTGGCATGGAGCAGTTCTAATTAATAATTGTAAAGTGAAATAAACATGTTTTGGGATAAATTCCAGGAGAATGTCACAAAATGTGTGAACAGGAAGAATCAGATCAATGTCACTGGTTGCTAGTAGAATGTAATGCTATATAAAAAAGATAACTCAGGTGAGGGGTGTGAGGGATAAAAGACTACACACTGGGAACAGTGTACACTGCTCAAGTGATGGGTGCACCAAAATCTCAGAAATCACCACTGAAGAATTTATTCATGAAACCAAACACCACCTGTTCCCCCAAAACGTATTGAATTACAAAAAACAAAGATAACTCCAAAGAAACTACATGTAAGTCAACTTTGAATTATCTACAATGATTATCTAGAAAAGTTAAAAAGGGTCCTTACAAATTGTTTGCTGATGTTATGCTTTTAAAATAAAGGCCAGAAGGGAAAATGATGCTATCAAAGTTGCTTTGGGAAGACGGAAAATCTTTATGCCTCTTCCTTGCATCTAGATATGAAGAATGGTCAGAGACATTCTTGGGTATAATAATGCCCTAGAGAAATGAACTAAAATTAGACCTCTTCAGTCTGGAAATATTAGGTTTAAAAAGAGGGGTCATGATGGAAATACATAAAATAAGAAAGATATATGGTGTAACAATGGAAATTCTCACTACATTCAAAAAGAGTCCACATAGTGTGCAGAAAGCAAAGGTTATTTTAAAGATTCTTTAACATAAAAAATGTAAAACATATTAAAGAAAATAGAATAAAAACCTGGGTTATTCAGACTTGGATTTAATGTTAGCCCCATAAGTAATTAATACCAATTGAAAGCAAACATAATCAGATACTTAATAGGACTGGCAGAAACTTTCACTTCTGTTCACTAGGTCAAATTCAATACAACTCAACCCATATATTAAGCATCTGCTTTTTGCCAGACCTTCTTCTCAGAACTGGGATACAGCCTTAGACAAAAGTCAATCCCCACTCTCAGGAGGAGAGAGAGAGAGGCAATAAACAATTGAATCACATTTTATAAAGTTCGGTGAGATAGAGGATCATGAGGAAAAATAAAGCAGGCAAAGTTGGTTGAGTGAAATAGTGTGCACACACATGCTATTTCATAAAGAGTGATGGGGAAGGTGAACTTTGATTGGAGACTTGAGAGAAAGGAATGAGCTTCCAGTACTGAGTCGAGTCTGCAGTACCTATGAGGTTAGTGTTATAGGAAGCCAGAAGAGGACAGCAGAGAGCTGGGGAGCAGAAGAGGCACTGTCGTACCTGTAGAACCTGCTGCTCTTGGAATCTGTTGGATTCCCACTACTATGGAAGCCTTCAGGAACAGAATTGTGGAAAGAAACTATAGTGTGTGAGCCACAGAAGAGAGTTGCGGTAAGACATGGCCACGACATAGTTTGTATACGCCTGGAGGAGAAAGGCCTGCAGAAAGGAAAGGTTAAGCAGGAAACTTGAAACAGGTAAAATGGGGAAGCTGTCAGGGGATACAGATAACTCCAATCAGAATTATCCCTGTAGCCAAGGGCTTGATGAGACTCCATCTGTAGCTCATTAATGTGGTTTCCAGAACAGCAGTTTGGGGGTGTTTGAGGATGATATGAGTCACTTTGTTCCCTTCCATAATAGCAGAGTTGGGTTTGTGTTTTCTATGTCTTTCCACATTCTTGAATTAGAAAGATCAAGAGGCAGAGAAGTAGAACCAGTTTCATCATCGTACTCAACTTCTTCTGCCGATAGGCTTCCAGGCTCATTGAAATGTTTCCCCCCTCCTCCCATCCTCCTTTCTTTCTGTTGGTTCCTGTAGTTTTGTGGCTTTGTTTAAAGATTAAGAAATAACAGAGGAAAAGCCATATTCCTCCTTGTTACCTGTAACAAATCTAAGTTGAGGTTATTGGCATTAATCCCTCCCTGCCCCTGGTCCCTGAATGTTAAGGTAAAGCAACAAAAGTTTTGTCTAGAGTCTTAATAATGAAAAGAATGCTTTTTTAACTGTATCTTTATGCAGTTTTGGCTGTGGGAGTAGTAACCGTTGTTTTTCATTTGATCCCATGTCAAACATCATAGTATTTTGTTTCCTGTTTTCTTATGTTCAGTTTATTATTACTTTTAGTTCAGAAAGTCTATTTTGCTATATTTTATAAATCCTTTCAATGAACATGCCTTCTTTCCTCCTTGGTTATGCCTTTAATGACATGTGTTTGCCTCCTCTGATGCTTGAGTAACTGGAATCAGAAACTGCATAAGACAGCTCTACCATAATCACTTTGAGTTCAATAAGGAAGGGGACCTTTACAGGCAACTTTTTTCCTTTTTTCTTAACGGGATTAAGAAGCTCAGCTCTTTAAATTCTTGCATATAACACTGACATTTCCAGGGTGTGTTTGGACCAGGGAGTTCAAAGAGAAGGAATAAAAAAGAAAAGCCAATATGACTTTGTTTTTTACCTTGCTGGAGGAACTGTTTGTGCAAATCGCCTGTAAGCTTATTGACCTGAATCTTTGACTCCTTGTTTTCTCTGGATTTGGCTGGAGTGGAGACACTGATGGAGCACTGATAGGGCTGATTGAACAGCCCCCAGCTTTGCTTGGCAGGAACCTCCCTTCCCTTCTCCGCCACCTCCCGCTCCCTCCACATGACATTATTGTTCCTTGGCAGAGCCTCTGTTTTCCTGGATTCAGTACTTCTTCTTTTTCTTGAAATTTATTTTAAAATCATTAGTTTTTCTTAGGTAAATCATATAGCCATGCAAAATTTTTAGAATGTAAAATTACAGGCTAGCGTCCTATAGGCCGGGGCGGTGGCTCACACCTGTAATCCTAGCACTTTGGGAGGCTGAGGCTAGCAGATCAAGAGGTCAGGAGTTCGAGACCAGCCTGGTCAACATGGTGAAATCCCATCTCTAAAAATACAAAAATTAGCCAGGTGCAGTGGTACACGCCTATAGTCCCAGCTACTCTGGAGGCTGAGGCAGGAGAATTGCTTGAACACGGGAAGAGGGGGTTGCCATGAGCCGAGATCATGCCACTGCACTCCAGCCTGGGCGACAGAGTGAGACTCCACCTGAAAACAAAAAAATAGTGTCCTATAAGTGCTTTTATCTCATGAGGTTGAAAAAATATATACCTTATGACCTTGTGGCATCACTCTTTTATAGCCATCTTAAAAGTCCCAAAACATAGTTTTTGTTTGGAATGAGATTGATTTTTTTAAAAAACCACAATTGTTGGGAAAATGGGAGAGCATGCGAAGGAACTCTGTTCTTATGAGAGTAAACATATTCTTGGTTTTGATGGAATCGGAAGGTATACAAATTTGCTTCATGACTCAGTGTTCTATGTAAGGGTCAGATAAAGCTTTGTCTACTTACCTCATCTCTCATGTCAGATATATCATCATAACAGTTGCAACCAAATTAAAGTGATTAATTTTATACAACGTTTGAAATGACCCATGGTCATTTATATGAGTAACATGATAATATGTACTACTGTTTAGCATATGACAAACTAAATTCATTGTTCTTTCTGTGAGCTGGCCAACAGATCTCAACTGTGCAGTCTGCTAAAGATATTTTTGAGGCATGTTAAGCTTGATAAAAAGCTCTTAATCTTCTCACATAAATGTAGATTTTCTTATTAATATGTAAAATTTTTCACAATGTTTTCATTATCATTTGAGAAGCAACAGGCAATATTAAAGTGTTTGCCCACCCATTACCTGATGGGATATCTTTATCTCTGGTAGGCCTAAACATAGACTGTGTAATGGGAAATGTAGAAAGCTGTGGTGCGATGAATTTAATTATAGTAATAAACTCAGCCACTTTTTGTTGTCCTTAAAAGGTCAAGTAAAAATAACTGAATATGTTGCACCAATAAAGTAAATACTGATAAAGGATGCAGATTGCTGTTTCAGCTTCTTTTTTGTCATTCAGTGAGATTCCAGAGATTGGCATTAGGGCTATGTGCCAATTACAATAATTTTAATAATGGTAATAACAACGTCCATTTGCTGACTGCTCCCGAAAGTCAGACATCTTCCTGTGTATGTATCATCTCTAATCAGCTTACTGTCCTACACGGTAGATGCTGTTTTTGCCTGTGACTTCCAGAGGCTCAGCAACTTGGCCAAAGTCAACAAAACTACTAAAGACTAACACAAAATTAAAACTTGCATTATTGGTGCTTAATAAAAATAGAGAACTAATTTTGCTTCCTGATGTCCACTATTATATAACTCTTGTAGAAGGAGGGAGAGGAAAACATCTGAAGAAGGTTAGATATATGAAGTATGAAGCTCACTTTTTCAAGGTATTTTTTAACTGGGCATTTTCTAATAAACACTTACTGTACACGATGTGTCAGTAAAAAATAAGGGTGCTTACAAAACCAAATAAACAAAAAGGCTAACATAAATGAATTAGGGATGTTCTTAAAATATTTCTATCTTTTGGTACTTCTTTAAAGACTGCCAATATAAACCATTTTGTAATAAGAGGAGTTGAGGTTTTGATTTAATGTAAGGGGCTATATTGAAAGCATGTTAGTCTCATTATACTAACTGAAATTATATTACCTTGTTTTAAAGACATTCAATAAGCTACAGTTTCTCACTGCCTGTTTCTTATGATGTTGCTTTCAGGTAATTTGAAAGAGTGAGGACACACCAAAATGTGTGTATTTGGGCAGAAGCCAGTAATAAATGGCAGGAATGTTTACAAATCCATCAAAACTATTTGGATAAGAGCTTCAGCCTTGTAGAAATGTTTGCAAAGTGAACTCTTTAAAATAGTTTGACCTCAACACAAAATAAGACTAAATAAAAAACGAAGAAAGGAAGGAAGGAAGAGGGGAAAAGGGCATTGTTTGCAGGGAAAGCTCTGGGCACTGTGAAAACTTTTCACTTTTCTGAAGGAAATGCAGTACAACAGATGGTAAGAGTGGAAGTGAGATAAACATAGGAACTGGAAAAGTAAGCAATGCATTCTAACAGGTTCTGTATCAAAGATCTGGAGAAGTAGAAAGATTAGACAAGGAACGGTTCTGAAACCTGACGGTGGCTGTATCTTACCAAGTCTTAACACATAGCAGAGATGGAAAGTGGAATTGCACAGACAGTAGGCTGTGATTATATTTTTCTGACAGAAAGGAAGGTCTCTTTAAGGATTATTTTTAATGATATAAATTTATCAAGCTGGAAATCTATCATACAGATATATAAAACACTCTGCTTACTATGTATTTAACAATGCGATTTGATGTAATTTCTATTGTTGCTATATGATTAGCTCAAGACACTGTATTTTAGGTCTTATGTAAACTGTAATTTTTTTCAATGCAAGTTATGGCCCAGGCAAGTTAGCCAATACTGAGAACCTATGTTACCTGTTTCTGGTCAGCATGGATATGTATGTGTGGCCGCATGTGATCATGCATGTATAGAGGCAGAAAGAGGACTACATAAAGAATGTTCTCATTTCTTAAAGATACAGTGACCTAAGAAGGAGTGACCTAAGAAGGGAAAGAAAATGTGCACAAGTTAGACAAGGAAATATATATATGGAAATAGTGTCAAACTTGGGCTGATTAAGGAAACAATGCATTCACTCCCAAGCTTCCTTATGGTAATGTGCATCATTCTAATGTGGAAACCACTCACCAGCACGCATCTGCCTCATTTAATCTGTGCATTCTGTACTCCTATATTCTGTATTGGTGGCTGGCTCCTAAACGGAATACCAAAATACAATAACTTTTAACGAGAAACAACAATTCTACAAAAATACAAAGTGATACCAAAAAAAAAAAATGGACAGGGAAAGTAGCTTATATGCTAAGGAAAACCCAACTCAGATGTGTTTTATTTACAATATTGGCAGTTGTGCTGGGTGACTTTTAAGGTGCCCCTAAAAATATCAAATTATTAATAAAAGGAATGCATATTGAAAACTTATGTAGTATGCATCTTATTTTCACACTGTTAATTGTCAAATGTATTAGATGTATTCATTTTCCTTTTTAGTTTATTTCACAATTGTTTAATTATTTTTCTAGCAAATGATAGACCTAGGACAGTTCAAAACAGTGTGGGACAGTTCTGAAACTTGGATAATTCAAATAAATACTGGGTGTCGCTTCAGAATTCTGAGGCTCGTTTGACAGGGGTTTCTGAACACCTGAGCACTGGGGCAGTACCGTTTATCTGAGAAAGATAGTTCTGACCTTTACTGTGGTTACTATGAGGTTAATGAAGCTTAAACTTCAAAACTTCTCACTTGGACAGACTCCTCCCAAGGCCCTGCACCTAATTTTGTAGGTGGGACTTTGAATTCTTTTTCTTAAGGAGGCCCCCTGAATTGTATAAGCTTTGGTCCCCACCAAGCCTGAATCAACCCCTTTTAGTACCTGTAAGTATTAATGATCTTCAAAGAAGACAACCAAGATCAAGAATGTTGTTTGTTTTCAACTTCCTAATTTGTTGGAAAACCAAACAGATTCACAAGAAGAGTTTGTGTTTATATTAGATACCTGAATTCCAAATCTATTATCATTATAGGATAAGTTACCCTTTGCCTAAAGAGACCACAGATATTCATGAAAAGCCTGATTTTGAAAGTGCTATGCTAAAAAATGAAGAGAGAGGGAAAGAATTTCTACATTTCTGAAACTCTGGAAAATGCTGTGGGTATTATCTGTGTTTTTCTGGTGTTATCACCAGCAGCCAAGAACCTGTTGCTGGCACTAAGGGAGGAGACGCTGTTGGAAGACCTTGTAGTAAAAATAGTCTGAATGCGTCTTGTGATAACTTATTTGGGACTGTCTCTGGTGTTGGAAGCTAGATGTGCATCTGAGTTAGAAGGAGGCTGATAGGACCTAGAATACTCTTTTTTTTCCCCCAGAGATGTGGAAACTCTGTTAGGATTAGGTGCAGCTGTTACAGTAGGTTCCCAGAAGTGGCCACAGGACTCTTTGGCTTGTATCCCATTGTCCACAACTTTTTTTTTTTTTTGCGAGATGGAGTCTCACAATGTCGCTCAGGCTAGAGTGCAATGGAGCGATCTCGGCTCAGTGCAACCTCTGTCTCACGAGTTCAAGCGATTCTCCTGCCTCAGCCTCCTGAGTAGCTGGGACTACAGGCGCCCTCCACCATGCCTGGATAATTTTTTTTGTATTTTTAGTAGAGACTGGGTTTCAGCATGTTAGTCAGTCTGGTCTCAGACTCCTGACCTCAGGTGACCTGCCCACCTTGACTTCCCAAAGTGCTGGGGTTACAGGCATGAGCCACCACACCTGGCCCACAACTTATTTTTATGATGTGGTCCATGCTAAAAGAGAAGCCTCTGTTTTGTTGTCAAGTGGCCATATGCCCAACTCTAAATTATGTTACTATGGAGGGCTTTCAGATTATATAAAATGCATAGCTTTTATTTGCTTTGCTTGGTTATTAGAATAATTAATGAATGAAAGCATAATGGCAGTCAGTGCATTCAACATTCATGCGTTAGCTAATCCAGTAAATATTTATTGAACACCTGCTATGTCAGACATGTGAGACATGCTGTGGATACAATGGTAAGTAAACACAGGGAAGGTCCTGGATATCCTAGAATTTACCTTATAGTGGGGAGGCAGACATTAATAAAATAATCACGCAAATGGTTCAGGGTGAGGAAGGTCAGGGAAAATGTCTGTAAGAATGCGACACTTGGCCAGGCATGGTGGCTCACACCTGTAATCCCAGCACTTTGGGAGGCCAAGGTGGGAGGATTGCTTGAGTCCAGGAGTTTGACACCAGGTTGGCAACATAGGGAGACCTCATCTCTATAAAAAATAACAAACAGAAAACCTAGCAGGGCATGGTGGTGCATACCTGTGGCCCCAGCTACTTGGGAGGCTAAGGTAGAAGAGTTGCTTGGGCCTGGGAGTTTGAGGCCACAGTGAGCCGTGATAGTACCATACCACTGTTCAGACTGGGTGACAGAGCAAGACTGTGTCTCAAAAAAAAAAAAAGAAAAAAAGAATGTGACACTTGAGCTGGATTAGAAGTTGGCGAGGCATTAACTAGGCAAAAAGAGGTCATAGAGTTTCAGGTAGAGGGAACAGCATTTGAGTGACACCAGCCTGGTGAGCATGCAAGGAGAGCAATAGAGACGGGTGTGAGTTGGGCCAGAGAGACCAGGAAGGACAATGATCATAAGGCTAAGGACAGGAAATAGTAGAGACGAAGCATAAAGAGGAAGATAAATGTTCTGAAAGCTGAAATATGAAATTGCAAATCTGAGCTTTCCATAAGCCATAGTAGAGAGAGAAAATGGAAGAGGAAGATAATTCCAGTGATCAAGCAGGAGGAAAAAACAGGATTTGTCAGGAGAAAGAAATGTTAGCCCTTATTTGTGAGCTCTGAGAGTCATTCATCATTAGAGTGTTTGAACTAATGTTATATAAAGGGCATTCAGATATGGAACGATGCCTTTGTTAGGCCTAGAATATGCGTTCTCTATTGGCTACTTCTCCAGCCTTAGCATTTTGAATGTGTAGCTTAAATAAGGTCCTATTTAACAATACAATGGAATACTTTGATAATGAGTGATTGCTTACAAATAATATTCTTAAATAAACACGGAAGCCGACAAACAGAAGGGAAAGTGGTTTCTTGCTAGCAGAACAATAGAATTGTGATTGGGTTATAGTACAGAATATCCTCATTTAGAGACCACAAGATGTTACTGTGTCTCTTATTTGGAACAAGGAATGTCTTAGCTATTTAGAATCTTCCTCTGATGGGAATGATATTAGTTACAGTGAGACTTTTTGAAGGGAAGGTAGGGGAAGGGATAATAAAAATTATTTAAATATAAGCTTTGAAATATAAATTTTAGAAACATCATTTAAAATAGAATGTCAGACTGGGTGCAGTGGCTCATACCTGTAATCCCAGCACTTTGGGAGGCTGCAGCAGGAGGATCACTTGAGGCCAGGAGTTTGAGACTAGCCTGGGCAATACAGTGAGACACTCATATCTACAAAACATAAAAATAATTAGATGGGCATGGTGGCTTGGGCCTGTTATTCTAGCTACTTGAGGCTGAGGCAGGAGGATTGCTTGAGCCCAGGAGTTCAAGGTTACAGTGAACTGATTGCATTGTTGCACTCCAGCTTTGGCAAGACTCTGACTCAAAAGAAAAAAAAAATAGAATTCCTTGAATGCTTTGTTTTCCCACACTTGCTTATGTATCTCACCCTTTCATGTGCTTGTTGAGAGAAATAATGAGGAATAAAATTATCAAGAGATAATACCGATGAAAAGTTGTCTTATCTCATGTGGAAATTTCCCTTATGCATCAAATCTTCAGTGAACTTAAACTTTGAGAAAAACTCTTTTCACATGGAGGATAATATTGATAGCAGGGATAAATATTCAGTACTGTGTTCAATAATTCAATGTTCTTTCTTTCTCAGTTATCAATACTTTAATTGTGACTTTTACATGATGTTGGTAAACATAAACATTAGTATTTTCAATATTTTCCCCTTACTAGCTATGATGAAACACTACAAATGGCAGTAGTCATGCATTAACTATAGAAATTGCGGCCGGGCACGGTGGCTCATGCCCGTAATCTCAGCATTTTGGGAGGCCCAGGCGGTTGGATCACAAGGTCAGGAGATCGAGACCATCCTGGCTAACACGGTGAAACCCAATCTCTACTGAAAATACAAAAAATTAGCCGGGCGTGGTGGCGGGAGCCTATAGTCCTAGCTACTTGGGAGGCTATGGCAGGAGAATGGCATGAACCCGGGAGGCGGAGCTTACAGTGAGCCGAGATCACGCCACTGCACTCCAGCCTGGGAGGCAGAGCGAGACTCCATCTCAAAAAGAAAAAAGAAATTGAGTTTCTTCTCAACATGACAGTGTTAGCCCTGGACCACTGTTATCAACTGTTTCAGGATTGTTTCCTCATCTGCGGTCCTCAAATGTATAGCCAAATAAATGTGGGTTCTAGTCTTTTGATCTGCTTAATCTTTCATATTAAGGAGTCTGAAGCTACCGTCAAAATAATAATATTTTGTCAGATAGGAAAGCCCCAAATAAGTTACAAAGAAGTCACATGCATTTTTTAAAAATAATTGTATACTGAATATAACTACCCAGAAGATGGGAAAACTCTGCATTTTATTATACATAAGTAGTAAGTCAAAGGGAGACCTGAGTTAGAAACCAGGATAGGAATCCACAAACATAATGGATCTATTCTTTTCAAACAGTTGAAATTCTTAATATTTTTTTTTAGGTATTGCCATAAAGGGAACAGCTGCATGTTTTTATTTTTGTTCCTGGAGATAGAATCGTGTCTATAATTTGGTAACATAGAGTTAATTTAACATGACATTTCTGTTTGGATAATCTATAACCAAACAATTGTGTTAAGTTACACAATATTGTGAGGCTATTAGGCAAAGCAAACACAAACTGAATCTTAAACTTTAATGTCCTCGCCCTTCAGTATGAGCTGCAGTTTTCTGTTTTTGACTGTTGAAGTCCTTTAACCAAAGCTATCTTGTCTGATGATAAAACCATAAGTGTATGAAGCTCACACATTTTTCATCTCTTTTATGACCTTATCTTTCATGAGCTTCTTCTGTGAAGGTATCCTAACTATAGGAAGCACCTGGAAAACATATGTGATATCTATTCTCTGATAAGCAGTTGTGAACAAGAAAGTAGATCTGTCACTTCTGAACTGTTCATTGTTAAAAAATACTTTGATGATTTAGCTGATTGCAAAATGCATTATAGGGATGACTAACAGCTACAGTAACACTCCTAGTCAAGAAAGTTCAATAGTTATATTGTACAAGAATTTCTATAAGAGGTTAATATTGATAGGAACTACATGGATTAAAAGAGCAAGGTTGAGAAGGGCTGTTTGCTTGCATGACTGCTTTCAAACACTGCTGCTATTCTGTGCTGAAAAAGTGACTGTCTCGGAATGTGGCAAATCTTTAATTTCTACAGAAGTATTTAACTTTCAGTGAAAAGGTGTTTGTTTGCGGTTTTTAAATTATTTTTGCCTGGCGAGTGGAGCCACTGCTTTTACCACCTTACCAACAATACCTAATAAGGTATTTAAAGATTCTGTTTCATATGTTTCAAAGACTATATTCAAGTGCATTTCCCCGAGCCATTTATGCTATGCATTATATTGCTCAATAACACCTTCAATTTCCTCCTATAGGACTCTCATTGATTCTGAAACCTAGACTAAGAAAAATGGAAAGGCCCACAAAATACGTATGATATCTTTTAAAAGAGTAACAAAAGAGTTTAATCTTGCAGTGGAAAACCATTAACTTCATAGCCATAATTTTAGAAATATTATAGATTTTGTTACTGCTTGACATTTATTCCATTTCATCATTTTATGAATTGGTCTCTGGATATATATATAGTGGTTATCCCATTAAATATGTTTGTGCTTTGCTGAAAATACACTGAAATTTCTATTTAAAAGTATATGAATAAAAATTTAGAAAGTAAATGAATGGATGTTAAATGAGTTCCTAGCTCTTTCTGTAATTCTCTTCTTGGCATCTTTTTTCTGTCTTCCTTTCCTCTTCCTATCAACACAGCTTGTGAAGCAGTATCTTAACAAACTTGTCGTTATTATCTTGCTATTAATTATTCATTCCAATTTTCCTAAGCTACTCTAGAGTACTGATTTCAAACATAGAATCAAAAATGGATAGAAGTAAAAAAAAAAATGTTGGTCAATAAAGTCAATTTCATTTAAACTAGGAAGAAGCTTGAGTTAATATGAAAATAAAATTGTATTTATAACTTTTTCATGAGAATATATTGGAAGGAAAGAAGCAAGTCTCTATTGTGAGAAAAAAATAGTTTCCTAAAAGTAATTCAAAGATTTCATATTTGATTAAATTATTTGTAATCACTTATTTTTCATTAGTAAAAAGCATTAAAAAATGAATTATGTCAAAACATTACCATAAAAATAAGAACTAGTTTTCTGAGATAAAGTTAGAAGATGAAGGGTCTAAAAGTTGGAAACTTATGACATTTTATTTATTAAATAGAAAGAATGTGCTGAAAGCAATTAATTAGCAAGTGTAATGATATTGCAGTAAGTTATGGTAAAAAGAATGAAACTAAAATCTAATTTTTTAAGTGCTCAGTGAGCAATGGTAATTGATTAACATTTGTATGTAGTTGATTTTTCTAAGTGCCAAGTAAAATAGTAAACCTTAGGGAAAAAATAATGCTTATGAAGATCAAATTCGTTAAACATTTTATTTTAATATGCAAGCGGCTGGGCGCGGTGGCTCACACCTGTAATCCCAGCAGTTTGGGAGGCTGAAGCAGGCTGGTCACCTGAGCTCGGGAGTTCGAGATCAGCCTGACCAACATGGAGAAACCCTGTCTCTACTAAAAATACAAAATTGACTGGGTGTGGTGGTGTGTGCCTGTAGGCCCAGCTACTTGGGAAGGCTGAAGCAGGAGAATCGCTTGAGGCAGAGGTTTCAGTGAGCCAAGATTGAGCCATTGCACTCCAGCCTGGGCAACAAGAGCAAAACTCCGTCTCAAAAAAAAAAAAAATTATGCAACCATAATGAAGAAATGGGACTTAAACATGATAAGGATAAAGCAGCTGTCAGATCACATCCTGCTATCTCTGTTGCTTGCCATGTAGTCGACTTTGACAGTAATGTCCTAATAAGTTAGGGGCATGGTCTTTGGAGTCAGACTAACTTGGCATCAAATCCTGGTTCTGCCACTTACTAGCAGTGTGCTTGGGCATCTTTCCACATCTCTCCCCCTTGGTTTATTTTTCTGAACTATAGGAATATTAATACATGGCAGATCTGTTGATGTGATGTTTATAAAGCATTTAGCAATATACCTAGTGCTGAGTAGTGCTTAAGAGATGATAGCCATGTTTAGATTTAATATAGAATCTGATCTTGATGACATGATCTATACCTTATTCATCTTTATGATTTCAGTGTTTTGCATATAGCAGATATTGAAATGAATATAAATTAAATTCTGATCCATTCTGTTTTCTACATCCAAATTTATCATTTCATATGAGATTATTTTGTTTTAGTCATCTTTCTTTTTTATTTGCATTCTTTCTTTAAGAAAAGATTAAATAATTAGAAAGTTTAAACTATTCTTCCCTCTCCAGATTTTTTATTAATGTGATATATATTGCATACCCCTTACCTAGTTTTATAAGTTGCTTAAAATAGGTGCAAAATGTAATTTATTTTGAGCTGTTAAATGTGTATACTTAACTACTATTGTAGTGCTTCTTTAAATACTCGGCAATACTTATTTTCAGTATCTCTAATTATTTGTAATGAATGAAACAAATTGGAGCAAATCATTCAATGAATCTAGGTTATCAATATTGAGTATTGCTACCAAGTTGAAATCTAAGTTCTACAGTTCTGATTTGGCAGTTAAGTGACATTTAATGAAAGTTTTTTAATCATATGAAACTACTTGTTCAATCAACCCCTTAATAGGTTGAATTACAAAATTTTCATCTTGACATTTTCTTTTTCTATCAGATACTGGATGAGAATGATCAGGGGTAAATTTGGCATATACTGAATGAAGGAAAGGACTTCACTCAGTTGAAGTACTTTTCAAACTCTTTAGCATCTTAAAATGTCTTCTGGATTATACTCTTACCTCATTGAACTATCTAGTTTCACCACCTTCAAGCTGCCATGTTTCCTGCACAATAACTTAATTACCATAATCTTTTCCTATGGGACTCTTTGGGAAGGTGGCTGCCATTTTTAATGTTAAAAATTGTTTCTGGCCGGGAGTGGTGGCTCACGCCTGTAATCCCAGCACTTTAAGAGGCCCGGGTGAGTGGATCACCAGAGGTCAGGAGTTCGTGACCAGCCTGGCTAACATAGTGAAACCCCGTCTCTACTAAAAATACAAAAATTAGATGGGCATGGTGGTGCGCATCTGTAATCCCAGCTACTTAGGAGGCTGAGGCAGGACAATTGCTTGAACCCAGGAAGTGGAGGTTGCAGTGAGCCGAGATTGTGCCACTGCACTCCAACCTGGCAGGGAGAGACTCTGTCTCCAATAAAAAAAAATAGTAATAATAAAAATAAAAAATAAAAAGTTGTTTCTAGTCATGTAGCCTCAGGATATTAAACATACAGAGTTCAGTTTCACATCTTCAAATTTTCAGGTATTTATTGGTTTCTTCCTCCAAGAAACTTCTGTGGCATCAAGTCTGGGTTTGTTGTCATGCTTGTGTGCTCCTATCCCATCATGAACTTCTCCCCTCAAAGCACTCATCACACCAGCTTGCAGCTCCCTATCAATCTGTCTATATCCTACACTGGTCTATATGTGATAGATGAGAGTAGTCATTTGTTTTGTATTCTCAGTGCCCAACACAGTGCCTGGGCCTGAAAAAGCTGTGTTTTAATGAACTAATAAAGAACACTTTGTATCACTTCTCTTTAACAGAGGTGAACATTTACCAATTGAACTGTATCATTTTCTTTAAGTTCTAATTTTTGTGGTAACTCTGATTACTCGGCAATGTATTCTTCCAGACACACTCCTTTCTATTTTTTCTCATTATTTTTTCTTCCAAAAATATGTAATTTGCTTAATAAAATATTTTGGGGTAGACTTAACCATGGTCTCACAAAAATCGGGAGAGAGAATGTCTGAGACATGAGTGTTGTTATGGAATTAATAAGGGAGAACTCAAAAGACCCGAAGTCTGATACGGTATGTTCATAGGAACTTAGTCAATATAGGTTGATTACTGTATTTGTATCACAGGGTCATATCAGTCCCCCCACTGAAATACCTCCAGTGCATCTCATTGCAGTCAACATGAAGGTAGAACTCCAAAATTCATTATATGGCTTCTTCATGGTCAGTCTCTTTTTGTGCTTCTGGTCTCTGAATTTCTATACTTTATGTCTTACCACTTGGAATTATTCATGAACTATCTTAATTGTAGGTTTTTATCAGTGGCTACTGCTCTCATGCATATTGCCTATTTCCCCAACTAGATTATATGGTCCTCAACAGAAAGCACTGTTTTTTTTTTATTTTTCATATTTCTCATTGTATTTTCAAAAATGTGTGAGTAATGTTAATGATTGATTGAATTTTGCATAGCACCATATATTTCCAACTAAAATGTAACAGTAAGATGCAGGAAGGCTTACTCCTTTGTGTGAATGTAAGGACAATACAGTTAATACCTGAATATAAAATAACTTCTCCAAGTGGTTCTGCTTAGATTTTATTCTCTGTTATCTGGGCACCTGGCTATATAATTTTTAACAGTGTGGCCTCATGGTTGTTTGTTAATGGGTTGCTCTGGGATTATTATTCAGGTGTTCATGGTTCTCTCCTCAACTGGAGGAGAGTTGTAAAGAGAAAGGATGTTTTGGAAAGAATGCCAGACTAGCAATTAGGAGACTCAAATTTAATTTATAATCTTGTACAAACTGCTGTTTTTGGTGGCCTTTATGATGCCATAGCCCTACTATCCTGCTTGTTGGGGAAAGGAGATTTACATAAAACTGCTTCAGTCTGCCACCCCTGTGATGTGTGAGAAGCACTTATTGCTGGAACATGATATTTGAGGAAGTTCCTTATGCAGAAACTAATATGGTAGCTGTAAGACCATGGATAAGTTATTGACCCTATCTGTGCATCAATTTCCTGAATAGTAAATTGATCTAATTTGGGCTACATGTTTTCCAAAGTCCCCTCTGGTGCTCAAATCCCTGTGTTTCAAGATTCATAAGGAATAAGAAAAGTGCTTGGAAGGAGTGGATATTATTTAAAAACTGTAGGGTATATTCTCTATTCTTTACCATTGGGGAGAACAACTCCTTTTGTATACATCCCTGAATTAGCTCCCAGAGTGAAACTCCATTTAGTCTGTGAAAATGTAATCAAAAGGTCACTCACCTAAGTGGTAAATAATTGTGTAGATTCTAGCTTCCGTGAAAAATTAAGTATTGGAAAGGTCAATGTTTCCCCAAATTGGGTCAGGTATCCCTAGTGGCACTCAAGAAGATTAAGATGGTAAACTGATATTTTATTAAATAGCCTTGAATCAGTGGTAAAAAAGTTCTCAAGTTTCTTATATTCTTTGTATATCAGTGAGAATGTCTCAATTTCATATTACCATTTATCACTTAAATACTCCTCTAGTACTTGCTACCCTTTCTAATACAAAGCAATGAGATAGAAACTTGGAGTCTAAATAGAGATGGTAGCTAGCATTTAATAGTATTATCTGTATTTTTGTTGAATCTATTTTGTGATTACTTTCTATTTTTGGCATGTGATACTGATTTTCCCTTTGTAGTAGTGATAAAGTTTTTGTTTTTCATATATGTTGTTTGTTTTTAAAATAAATTTTTGGTTTTTTTTTTTAGTTTATGAAATCAGTTATTAAAAAGTGAGTCAATTGAAAGAAAGTAGCACCCAAAATATTACATACATGGTGACTGGCCCCAAATCATAAAAGTAGCATAAGAAGTTGGGAAGAAATGGGGTGTATCAGTAAGAGTCCATCAGGAAACTGATGATGTGGTCACTGGGTTTAACTAAAGGCATTTTGGTGAAGGGATAGTGCACAAGGTGTGGGTGGGACTAGGGAAACGAACCAGGGATGGGAAGCATCTATGGGTTCACCACAGTAGGAAGCTGTTAGCACTTCTGGTCTCAAAAGACATGAGAGAAGATGCAGGAGCAGGAGGGCACCATAGAACAGGAGCTCTAATTCTGCCATACAGTCACTGCTAGCAACTGAAGACCATCAGGAAGGAAGGGAATAAGGGATGAATACCTGACCTCTCTCTCCTCCTACCTCTGATCCTCTGCTATGCTATCAGTGCCTCCGGTGGCTGAACTCAAATCAGAGGCCAAGGGACGGGAGCGGTGGCTCACGCCTGTAATCCCAGCACTATGGGAGGCTGAGGCGGGTGGATCACGAGGTCAAGAGATCGCGACCATCCTGGCCAACATGGTGAAACCCCGTCTCTACTAAAAATACAAAAAAAAATTAGCCAGGCATGGTGGCGCCTGCCTGTAATCCCAGCTACTTGGGAGGCTGAGGCAGAAGAATCACTTGAACCCGGGAGGCGGAGGTTGCAGTGAGCCGAGATCGCACCACTGCACTCCAGCCTGGGTGACAGAGTGAGACTCCATCTCAGAACAAAAACAAACAAACAAACAAACAAACACCAAAAAAACCCCTTGGACCTTACCTTGCATTTTCATTTGTCAACTTACTCTCCTTAATTGTGTTTTTATTTTCAAAAAGGGACTGTCATTTTCTGTAACTATCATACTGTACCTACCACAGTTCCTTAAACATAGTAGATGCTCAATAAATATTTTATGGAGGGAATTTCATTGATATTCATTCTGATAATCCGAACAGGCAAAAGGAGTGAAAACTGTCTCAACAAAAAAAAAAAAGAAAGAAAGAAAGAAAGAAATCAGAGCCCAGGGGCGCCCCGGTGTTGGAGTCTATAGGAGTTCAGGATCCCTAGGTCACAAAGCAGGGCCAAGAAGGAAGAGAGCAGATTGGAGCCAGCAAGAAGGGACAAGCAGAGAATGTCCAGGAGACATTAGGGTTCTCCACCACAGCTAACATTGTGATTCCAGTTATGCCAGTCTGCTAATTACATGACATTAGTTCAGTACTTACATGTATGTAGGGGTGATATTCAAAGACTACTGGTATGGCCTGGGATCTGACCAATCCAAATGGATACCATAAACCTCCTGCTCACCAGGCTTTCATCACATAGTTTCTGGATTGAGAGAAGCAGGAGGAGGCTCAGTAGAGAAGGGCCAGAGCAGGTACAGTCAGGCA
The DNA here is from genome assembly GCF_028858775.2 of Pan troglodytes. Taxonomy (NCBI): domain Eukaryota; kingdom Metazoa; phylum Chordata; class Mammalia; order Primates; family Hominidae; genus Pan; species Pan troglodytes. The sequence continues at coordinate 115,664,292 of NC_072405.2, forward strand.
GAAGGGAACTTGGTTAGTTCAGGGCTAGCGTCTATGTAACCTGCAAAATGGGGCACAGAAGATAAACCCTTTTTTGTTCCTGAGACTTTTTTATGGTGTGCCTTTATGCTTGCTAAGACTTGGTCTTATTTGTTTTAAAAATGTTTAAAAAATTTGTTTTGAAAACTTGGGGCCGGGCGCGGTGGCTCACGCCTGTAATCCCACCACTTTGGGAGGCCGAGGTGGGCGGATCACGAGGTCAGGAGATCCAGACTATCCTGGCTAAGACGGTGAAACCCCGTCTCTACTAAAAATACGAAAAAAAAAAAAAAAATTAGCTGGGTGTGGTGGCAGGCGCCTGTAGTCCCAGCTACTCTGGAGGCTGAGGCAGGAGAATGGCATGAACTCAGGAGGTGGAGCTTGCAGTGAGCCGAGATCGCGCCACTGCACTCCAGCCTGGGTGACAGAGCGAGACTCTGTCTCAAAACAAAACAAAAACAAAAAAACAACAACAAAAAACTTGGACCTTACCTTGCATTTTCATTTGTCAACTTACCCTCTTTGTGTTTTTATTTTCAAAAAGGGACTGTCTTTTTCTGTAAATATCATCCTGCACCTACCACAGTTCCTTAAACATAGTAGATGCTCAATATTTTATGGAGGGAATGTCATTGGTGTTCATTCTGATAGTTCTGAAAGGAAAAATATTTTCAAAAATATTTCAATTTAAGACATGGGATTCAGTGATGTGGTTTATGTATTTTATTCTTTAATATCCACTAGAATCCATGCTCTCTGTTAAGTAAACTGAGTTCAACAGAGCTGATCCTGGGTTTCTACATTCCTACTCCTTACCTTTATTACAGATTTTAAGTTCATTTTATGAAGCTACACATAGAAATGAAAATAAAATGTATGGAATTTTAACTTCAAAGCTCATATTAACATCATGTTAAGTGTCATTCATTGTAATCATGATTTCCTGAAAATTCTGTATTTTCTAAGTAACTTTGGAAGTTCTTAGAAGTTCAGTGTTTTTTTTTTGTGTAATCATATAAAGATTTAAGTGGTATTAGAGAGTTGGGAAACTGGAAAATAGTTATTGGATACTTCAGAGAAAGCTAGATAGGCAAGCAATTTAATTTAAAAATCTTGGCATTATTGGCCGGGCACAGTGTCATACCTGTAATCCCAGCACTTTGGGAGGCCGAGGCAGGTGGATCACTCGAGGTCAAGAGTTCAAGACCAGCTTGGCCAACATGGTGAAACCCCATCTCTACTAAAAATACAAAAATTAGCCGGGCGTGGTGGCAGGCACCTGTAATCCCAGCTACTTGGGAGGCTGAGGCAGGAGAATTGCTTGAACCTGAGAGGTGGAGGTTGCAGTGAGCTGAAATTGCACCATTGCACTCCAGCCTGGGTGACAGAGCGAGTAAGACTCCTTCTCAAAAAAAAAAAAAAAAAAAAAAACTTGGCATTATTAAATTCAAGGCATAGTTGCTGTGATTTTAGTATTCATGTTTTTTTGTCTTCATACTTTCTTGTTATTTTGTTTTTATTTTATTAGCATTTATGGCAAAATATTAGTTAATATTTTAAAGTATGCATTATATTAAAGTGGACTACTTTTCTTAAAAGCAGCACATACTTTGTTACATTATCACTTAAAATGAAGGTACTCATTAATTAGACTTTTTGCTTTTAAAATATGGTTGTATCATTAAGGTTTCTCCTTTGCCATAACTATATTTTTGCTCAGAATGTTACTGCCTTTTTAATGTGAAAATGATGGCATAAAATTGTAGAAACTAGCTGTATTTATTCAAGCAAAAATATAGGTTTATAGTTTCTTTTATTGTGAGGAGTTGAGTCACTGGCTAATCATTTAATTATGGCCTTTTCCACTAAATTTTTAAAACAAATAAGACCCAGTCTTAGCAAGCATAAAGCTGGGGAAAAATAAAAGTGTTCTTCAAAGTAATCTAAATTCAACCAAAACCATAAATATGTCTTATTCTATGATATTTATTTATCTGCATCTTGTCTTTAGAAAAGTTATAATTTGGAAATCAATGAGTTAAGTTTTTCTGTATTGAAAGTCTTAGAAAAAATTATAAACTGCAATTTCATTTTCTTCTTATATATATTAATAACTCAAAAGGAAAATTTACATGGAAATGTTTTTATTGTTTATAGTACTTCATTCATTTATTGATAACAAATACTGATTTTCTTTATTGTGAAGCCACAATAGATATCAAAATAATCATGAAGATTTATTAGTGTAATGACAATATGTATAACAAACCTGTAATTAGATATATGGTAAGGACATCCCTTTATGAGTGTGTGAATGTGAAAGAGAGAGCTTTGCTCATTTTCTTTCTCTCCTTGTGTTGGTGTTATCCAGGTGATGATGAAGGAATCCAGGAGACAGCAGAATCAGATGGGGACACACAGTCAGAGAAACCGGGGCAACCTGGAGTTGAGACAGACGACTGGGATGGACCAGGTAGGAGAGAATATTTAAAATTCAACCGTCTTTAGTACTGTTAGAAATACACATTTTTCTTTTTTTCTTGAACATTAGTTAGCTTGCAAAAAATGTTTTCGTGTGTGCTGGTTACATGAGAGTTTAAATAAAGATTATTATTTTAAAAATACTTCTTAGATTTTTGTTATATAAATTATAAAAACCAAAGTGCTACCTCTGCTTGAAGTTTCTGTCATTTTTTTCTTTCATCTTCATGTAAAATTAGTCAATTCTACTTGCTTCTTTGAACAAAGGATCTTTAAGCTACATCCAAATTTAAATTGGGCACACTATTAAAGCTTACAAACAAGAAACAATAGTACTTCAAAGAACTATCATTTTCAGTTTAGTCATGTTTTAAGTCATAGGTTGAAACATATTTAGAAGTTTAGAAAATATCAAAAGATGCCCCCTTTTGATTTAAGGTTTGAGTAACATTTTCATTTTGATGAGGAAAATTACATTTGATTTTAATGATCTTGACATTTAATCATTTAAAGAAAAACAAAAACTGATCAAAATACTCCACCACACCAATATAAATGTATGTAAATATATAACAGTCAAAAGAACTCTGCAGAAAAAAGGCTTTATATTTGGTGCCAAGTAATTTACAATTGATAGTATATTTATAAATGGAGACTATTATGTCACAAGGTTTAAGAATATAAGTGAGTTCTGAGATAGTTTTAGCCATAATTTCCAAAGCAGTAACATTTTTCATTAAGAAAGATCCCTATATTTCAATCACATTTTCACCCTTGCATGACTTTGCAAATTGCTCTCTGCTGTACGTGAAGAAGAGAGGAACTCCAGCAGTAATTTTCTGAAACCAGCAGCTGGAAAATATAATGCAAACAAAAATGAAGATACAGTATATCTGATTATTATGATGTCATTTCTAATGTTATTCATCATACACACAAATGTTTGTATTCTGTATACTATAACATAATGCTATACAAGATTTTATATCAAAAATGTATTATATTTAAAGTACCTTATTACCACATTTTAAGAGTTTGAAGGAAAATATAGCCTTCTGGCATTTTCACCTTATGGCATGCTGCTTCTTCTCAATGTGGGGAAAGATTCCCTCGATTAAAAAAAAAAGTAGGAAAAAGATTTTCGGAACATCTAGGTTTTGTCATGGAGGTTACCTTTAACTTAAAAACAGTGAGTGAACTTTTATATATTATAGTTCCTTTTTTTTTGAGACAGGGTCTCACTCTGTTGCCCAGTCTGGGGTGGAGTGGCATGATCTCGGCTCACTGCAGCCTCCACCTCCCAGCCTCAAGTGATCCTCCCACCTCAGCCCCGCAAGTAGCTGGGACTTCAGGCATGCACCACCACAACTGCCTAATTTTTATATTTTTTGTAGAGACTGGGTCTCACCATGTGGCCCAGGCTAGTCTCAAACTCCTGAGCTCAAATGATCTGCCCGACTCATCCTCCCAAGGGGATTACAGGCATGAGCCACTTCACCCAGCCTCTTACAGTTCTTTTCTTTTCTTTTTTCTTTTTTTTTTTTTTTGAGACAGAGTCTCACTCTGTCACCCAGGCTGGAGTGCAGTGGCATGATCTCGGCTCACCACAACCTCCGCCTCCCAAGTTAAAGCGATTCTCCTGCCTCAGCCTCCCAAGTAGCTGGGACTACAGGCATGTGCCACCACGCCTGGCTAATTTTTTGTATTTTTAGTAGAGACGGGGTTTCACCATATTAGTCAGGATGGTCTCGATCTCCTGACCTCATGATCCTCCCGCCTTGGCCTCCCAAAGTGCTGGGATTACAGGCGTGAGCTACCGTGCCCGGCGATAGTTCCTTATTCATAGAATTAAGTATGTATATGTTAATTTAGAAGTGTTTTTACATTTAAAAGTTTAGTTGGCCTTTTAGATATGCCTGCTTGCGAAAAGGTACATTCTGGCTTACTCTTATGATGGGGAAAATTTGTAGGGAGCAGGTTTTTATCTTTGTTTATGTCTGGGGCCCATAGCTTTTCCAGTGACTTGGGAGTAAGTAAGCAAATTTTAGGGGATAAAATGCCAAACACATGCTGTACACCCAGTGCTACCTTTTTCAGGAAGCTTTTCGAGAAATAAAGTTGTATTTGTGGCTAAAAAAAGAGGGGGAGAGAAAGTGAGCAAGGTGAAGAATTATGCTGTCATTAAAAATGAAGAATTTTCCATTTTCATTTAAATTTATTTAATGTATTTAATTTAATGTTTTTATTTATTTGCTATTGGTAAAAAAACTATACTCTTTTCTGGGCACATATGGTTATGACAAAACTTTGAAGAGAAAATATGTATCTCTAAGCAGGTATGCCTACAAAAAAATTTCTTCTTCGTCTATTATAAAATAAATAACAATTTTTTTCTCTATACACATTTAGCCAAAAAAGGGGTTTTATTATTATGAAAATCCCTGAATTGAAGTTGATTCATAACAATATCTATTTATTTACTTTTCAAGGTAGAATATTCATTAATTTCCTTTAATCAGGAGATTAGGGAGAAAGTAGGGGGTATTTCGTGTTTTCGCTATTGCATAAACAGCAATTACTTTGATGTTACTACTGCAAGTTTTGTTATTAATGAAATAGTATTGGCATTTTCCAACTGTAGTCAGAGAGAAAATTGTGCAACTCTTAGTGACAGTTTCCAAATATATTGGAAAATGGGCTTTACTGATGGTTACCCCATTTACCCTGATATGACTATTACACATTGTTTTCCTGTCTTAAAATATCTCATATGCCCATGAATATATACACCTACTATATACCCACAAAAATTAAAAATTAATTTTAAAAAATAGGCTTTAGATTCCATGGGTTTAGGTTCAATTCTGGATTTAATACTCACTATCTGGGAGATTTTTGGCAAAAAATTTGGAAGTTTGGCAAAAAAAAACCAAAAACCTGTTCTCACTTTACCTATATCCTCATTTGTAAAAAATAGAAACTAATATTAACAACTCTTAGAGAATTAAATCAGATCATATACATGAAATGCCAGTGATCATTATTGTGGCTTTGCAGTTGTTGAGTCTTGAAGCCGAACCTTTAGAGTTTCTAATGCCCACTAGTATGTCTGATGAAATAAAGAGAAAAGTTTTGTCATACTAATTGAGTTTAGCCGCAAATTATTGATTAAGATATGAGGTATTAAAACAGATTTGGATTTCAAGGTCTTCTAATTTTAAGGTTCTCCACCTCAGTTCTGACAGTCACCCTAAGAGAGATGATTTTCTCTAAAAATAGAACAGAGTCAAAGAATGGGAAAATTATCTAAAGAATTTGAGGCATAGAGCTGACGTCATTTAAGATGGATCAGGATTTATCTTTTTTTAAAAGAGTTTGATTGACGACGACTCCACAACCTTTCTTGATGGCTGAATTAAATAATGAATCAACTCCTGTCTGAAGTGTTCCATTTTATCAAATGCAGATTCCACAGTGGAAAGTACTTTTTCCCTTATGTTATTCAACTAAAAGATATGTTTTGTTATCACTATTGCTCACACCTTTGTTAGCTGTTATGATTAAGTGGAACCTAAACAATCTTTAAGAAAATTATCTTACATGTAAACATTTCTATGGTGACATTCTTTCATGTTTAAATGTTTGTGATTCCTGTTTAAGTATACTTGAAGTTCCTATGAATCTTTCATGGTTTGAGTGAAAAGCTAGACACACTAAGCTAGTAAGGTTCAGGCCAATATAAAAGTCATTATCTCCTTATTTCAGTACCTCTCAAGTCTGTTTTTTAATGTAATTGTTCTTTCTTCCTTATAAAATTTTACTTGGACACTTCTTTGCTGGAATCTAATTCACAGAACATTTGCTCTTCACTATTCTGGTTTTTCATCTGTCTTTGCCTATATTTTATTTATCTTATCTGTCTTCTTTTTAGTAAACATCTTTTCTTTTCTTTGTCCTCACAAATTTTGTGTTTTATCACTCTCACAAGTTCTTCAGTTTACCAATATTCTTATATGTCTAATTATTCAATAAATATTTATCTTGCATTTATTGTAATAATTGTTAAAAGCACTTGGGAGAAGTTCAAGGTGTAACATGATGCTGTCTGTATTCTCATTTTTTTGATGTCATTTCCCTCCTGTGGGCTTCTTTAATTATTCATGTACCATATTTGAGTCACTGATGCAATAATTAAGCATCTCATAGAATGGAGAGTAGAGTATGGTTTAAACTACAGAACGAAGTGTACAGATTTTAGATTCTGGCATGTTAAGTTCAGAAGTTCAGGCCAAGCTTCAGTTTCCTTATCTTTAAAATGGGAATAATAATAGCTTGAAATACTGTGATTTGGATGAGATTTGAAAGAGATGATATTTACAAAGTATCTAGCACAGAACTTGGGAGAGAATAGGACTTGCTAAATGTAAGTGGTCTTCCCTTACCCTAGGACTGAACTTTGTTAAACACTTTTCACTCTGTCTTTTCAGACTGACCAATGGTTGGAATGTTGACCTTATTTTGAAAATAGTGTTTACATCCCTGGCGATCTTAAGAACCACATTCCATGACCGAAGTCTGTTTTATGTACTCGTATTTAGAAGGAGACTAGGGAAAGAAAATTTAGGTAAATCTTTATAAATCTGTCATCTACCTTTATGAAACAAGCACCTTAAAAGTCACATCTTACTTACATCAACTTTCAGTATGCTAATTCTCTGAATTACCTTATTAAAACATGGTTACTACTTTTTACACTTGAGAATAGTGAAAATCTGATTTGTCTGGTACAATATTGCATGAAATCTTGGTCTTACCATCAGGCTTATAGCACCTATAATTGAAACTTCCAGGAGCTCTAATAAAGGAAAATATCATGCTACTTAAATATGCAAATAAGTACATGTACCCACCCCCATAACGTGTTAATGCAGACATACACAGGTATAACATTTTGAGCAGGTATTGAAATTCTTTGACACAAACTTTTCAGGATAAGTATATACCTCTATTTAAATAGATTTTAATATTTATATGTTAAGCTTTGGGTCATTTCAATAAAAATGAAGTAGAAAATCAAACACTATATTGATGATTTGATGAATTAATAGAATAAAATTAGTAATCATTTTTTGTATTATACATTTTCAAATATTAAAACTTGCTGCTACGCTGATAAGTCAGAGTATCCATCAAAGGTAAATTATTTTGGGGTAATGTCATGAATGGAGAAGACCAAAAACATTCCCTCTGTTTATATCTTGGTTCTGCCACTTACCAATTTTGTGACTTTGAGCAAGCTATTAACACTCCAAGGCCTCAGTTTCCTTGTTTGTAAAATAGGGCTAATAATAATAACTACCTCATTAATGAGATTTTACATCTAAAGCATGGATCTCAGAGCTTCCTAAGTGCTCAATTAATTACTCTTAATATTACTTTTACTATCATTTCAGCAATTGTACCTGTGTGGCCATTACAATGCCTTACATGTAATAAGTCCTTGTTAAACATTAGTTGCAGTGAGTTAATTTGGCAAATGATTTTGCAATGTAAAAGTCATCGTAGTATTATATTAAGTATGTTCTATTCCACCCGACTTAAAACATGATTCAATTCAAGAATTTTTAATGTAAATAAATTTTCAAAAATAAATGTCTAGGGCAAAATCAGACCTGTCTACTTGTTGCATCTTGACTAAAAATTGGTCAAGGTATCTGTAAATAAGTTGCTTTATACAGTTGCTGTTCAACATTATGGATATATACAGATGATCAGGCAAGTTCTGCTTTGTACTTTAAACTAGTAAGATGATCACTTTTGCATAAAGTGAAACTGTAGCCAGAAGACCACTATGAGATAGAAGCACATACTTAATGATACAGCTTTTTCCCCCTCTTTACTAGTCCAAAGAAGGGCTTGAAGATTACAGTTCTGATTTCGTTTCCTTTTTGATTGGGAAAATGTGGTAGATATAAGATCTGGGAAATGCCATTTGAAGTAAATTAACAGAAACCTATGAAACATAGTTAACCATAGATATAGTCTGACAGTAAGAAGAATATTGTGAGAAGCGGAGGAAATCCTAGAATGACTGTGTATTACTCTGACAGTGAATTGGTATTATCTCTGCTATCAGATAATGCAGTTATCATTAATTTTCACATTTGCATTTCAATCTTTGGAAGGAAATGACTCTTGCCGGATGAAGATAAGAGCTCTGTACCACTATAATGAACCATCATTTTATCTCAATGCTTTGTGTCCATATGAAAATGAGGCAGAGAGGAATGTGTGTGTATGTGTGTGTGTGCTCACGTGTGTGTATTGGGGGGGTCAGGAAAATATTATAACAAAGTGTCAAAAACTGGTACAGACTTTTGAGCCCTTTATGAAACAAGAGGGGGTAAAAAATAAATCTTCTGTAGTGTAGTTAAGTGGATATCGGATTAAAAGATGAAAGCCTGACTCTTTGTAGAACAGAATGCCACATGAACACAGTAAAAAAGTTCTCTTTTATTCCCTACTCCAGTTTGCACTCTCGTATAGAATTAGGACAGACATAAACACAACCGAAAAGAAAAAAAGAAGTAGGTTGGATCACTGGAAAGACAGCTAATGTCTTTGATTCATAAACAACTTTATAAAGTATACCAATTTATTATTACTATTATGATGATTATACTTCTTCAGCTGTGTAAGAATGGGAACTAAGTATATTTAGATAGTGGCTTTAGAGTTTGCAAACATCTAATTTGTTTACATAAGTTAAATTGAGAAATTCAAGTTAAAGATAATGAATTTGAGATAAATTTTCCTTGGACCTTTTCATTGCAGTGACCTTTTCATGAGACACAGTACTGGAAAATGGATACAGTGTCAAATTTTATAATTATCTTATGGTCCCCCAAATATATGACAATTCACCAATTATTTACAGTAGAAGCTCCCTCTCTAAAACTTACTGATGAAAGCTATTTTGGGTTGGGTTCTATACCGCCAAATTTATATGTTCAAATTCTAACCTTCAGTACCTCAGAATGTGGTGTTCTTTGGAAATAGGGTTGTTGGAGATATAATTGGTTAAGATGAGGTCATGGTAAAGTAGGGTGGACCCTTAATCCAGTATAACTGCTCTTCTCTGGGAGACATGCAGGAGAATGCCTTGTGGAGATAAAGGCAGAGACCCCAGTGATACTTCTACATGCCAAGGAAAGCTAAAGATTGCCAGTAAACCACCAGAAGCTAGAGGAGAGAGGCATGGAACAGATACTTCGTCACGGCCCTCGGAGGGAACCATTGCTGTTGACACCTTGATCTTGGACTTTTAACCTCCAGAACTGTGAAACAATGAATTCCTGTTATTTCAGCCACTCAGCAAACTGACACAGGAGCCAGGAGTTAGAAAGAAACTATGTGGGCAGTCACTTATATGCTTCCCAGGCATACTTTTTACTATAATTTTTAATTTATTTTAAATATTGTCTAAACCTATGAAATATGTTCACAAAAATATATTATTTCTATGAAAACTGTGTTGAAACCTTCAAAAGACTGGATAAAGGAAAATCACTAAAAAATCTAGGTATGGTCAGAAAACTTTGAATAATTTGCGAGAAAAATCTTAAAAAATATTAAAGAAACTTCACTTAAATAGCTTTGCAAAAGCTTTTACATCCTCCATTCTAATGAAACAAACTAGAAATCATACATAAAGGATGTGAATGCTGTTTATACAAGTGAAACACAAATTGGTTGGTCTATATAAAATTCTAGACCCTATATCAAAAGTTTGATGCTTTTATGCATTATGAAGTAAAATATAATGCTTATAACGCTATTTTAAAAACATTTCTATGGTTTGAATAACCACTATCCACCCCAGTTGTGTCCACTAACAGGGTTTTACTGTGTTCTTTCTCATTGAACCATAATTCAGCTTAGAATGCATCTCAACAGGGCACTTTAGAAAGACACTACGAGTCAGTAGGAATTGGTATATAAGAAATATCTTTGCCATTCTTTTTATAACCTCCATTATTAAAATGTATGCACTGTCCAGGCACGGTGTCTCATGCCTGTAATCCCAGTGCTTTGGGATGCCTCGGTGGGAGGATCTCTTTAGCCCAGAAGTTTGAGACCAACCTGGGCAATATTGTGTAACCCTCATTTCTACAAAAAATTAAAAAAAAATTAGCCAGACGTGGTGACTGGCACCTGTGGTCCAAGCTACTTGGGAGGCTGAGGCAGGAGGATTGCTTGAACCTAGGAATTTGACGCTATAGTTAGCTGTGATCCTGCTACTGCACTCCAGCCTGAGCAACAGAATGAGACCCTGTCTCAAACAACAACAACAACAAAACAAAACAAAACGACAAACAAACAAAATCCAAAATTATGCATTAAATATTTATATTGGACCAGGGATTATTGGCATTGATTTCCTTGTACCAGTATTGTGCTCTGCAAATATATGTGGGAATAAATTGACTCTCGTATCTGGAAAGCTGAAAGACAGAAGTAAACCTGTTTTGTTTTTATTTTGTCTGGTTTTAAAAATAACTTAAGTGGGCTTAAAATATAAGTAAAGATCAACACGATATGCATTAGAAGTAGTTTAAAATCATGAAAAATAAAATAGATGCATAGAGATATAAACAATTTGATATTAATGTGCCACAAATTTGGAACTAAATTACTAGAAGGGTAATATTGACTGAGTACACAGATAAATTAGTTAGGGCAAGTTTATGTTTTCAACTACATATTTAGTATCAACTATATGCAACACTCAGTGGTAGGCCCTAGGATATACAGCAGTAAATAAACCAGAGTGGTCTCAACTTCAGAGAGTGTATGTTCTACCAGAAATTGAAAATTGTTTTAATAATGATTTTTGAGTTCTTATTGCATATGTGATATCTGTTCTCTAGAAGTAACTTAAATGATACCATAAAACTATATTATCAGTGGTGGGGCCAGCCCAGTCTGGTGGAAAGAGATTCAGTAATGACTTCTGTGAGGACCAATCATTTTTAACTTAATTTGTTTTTATTTTTATTTTTTATACTTTAATATGCAAAGTTTTAAACACGCATCAAAGAAGAGGGAAGAGTACAATGAATTTCCATGTACCCATTGCCCAACTTCAAAAGTTATCAACTTTTAGCTAATCTGATTTCATCAATTCCTTCTAAATTTTTTTTTGTGGAGTTTGTTTTGTTTTGTTTTGTTTTGTTTTGTTTTTTTCTTTTTGAAATGGAGTCTTGCCCTGTCATCCAGGCTGGAGTGCAGTGGCCCCATCTCAGCTCACTGCAACCTCCGCCTCCTGGATTCAAGTGATTCTCTTGCGTCAGCCTCCCTAGTGCACCACCACACCCAGGTAATTTTTTTTATTTTTAGTAGTGATGGGGTTTCACCATGTCAGCCAGGCTAGTCTCAAACTCCTGACCTCAAGTGATCCACCCGCCTCAGCCTCCCAAAGTGTCTAGAGTATTTTAAAGCGAGTTTCAGAAATCATGTCATTTCACTGATGGGTACTTTGATAGTCTCTCTAATAAATGAGGACTTTTGTTTTAAACAAATATCAATATAACACATAAAAATATTCTTAATATTATCTAAAACTCAATTCATTTTCAAACTTCCCTACTTATCTCAAAAAATGTCTCGGGTTGGTTTATTGGAATCAGGATTCAATAAAGATCCATGTATTGGTTTATATGAAAAGTCTTTTTGAATGGAGAGCAGTCTCTCTCCCCCTACACTCACCCCCCCACCCCCATACACACACTTATTTGTGGAAATGAATTAATTTCTCCTGGAGTATTTTTCATATTCTAAATTGGGTAGATTGCATCCTGGTGGTGTTGTGTAGCATGTTCTTCGATACCCCACATTTCTTGTACATTGGTTGTTAATCTAGATCCTTGAATAAATTCAGGTTCGATATGGTGGGCATCAGTACTGCCTACACATTGATTGGTGCTTTTTACTGCTTTATATCAGCAGGCACATAAAGACTGGGTGCCCCACTGGATGCTCCAATGCACTATCAGTACAAGTGTGTGATGTACTATGTGGTAGGAATGCTCACTTGTGCTATCACTAACTTACACTTGCAGTGATAGTATCGTGTATCAGGTGATTTAGGTGTTTCAGCCTGATCCGGTGTTTGTGAAGTTTCTGATCAACTTTTCCCTAACAATTATTGCCAGGATCCATTGTATCTGTAGGATTTGCAAAATGCTGGTTTTCACATTTTGTCGTTTTTTATGTGAATTTATTAGCTAAAATTATTATCTTATGAAAATCTTCCCTTCGTCCACTATTTGGTTTTGCCTAAATACTGTTCATAAAGAAAGGGGAGGATAAATGCATCGTTCTCATTATTTAAAAATTTTTGGAATAGTGAATTGGTGCCTTCACCCTCCAAAAGTGACTAAGACCTCAGGGTGGTTTCTGAGACATTTTGATATGAACATAATAGACTTTGATAGCCTGTTTACACCTGGCATGATAAAATGTCAGAGGTTCATCTTGTTAGTTTTCTGTTCTAAACCTGGGGTGAGCTGTTTCTCCAAGGATCGTGGGTTACTATTCCTGGGATTTGGTACAAGATGAGCATCTCAAATCTGAAAATTCAAAATCCAAAATGCTGAGTGCTGACATGGTGTTCAAAAGAAATGCTCATTGAAGCATTTTGGAATTTTGATTTTCTGGTTTGGGATGCTCAACAAGTAATGCAAATATTCCAAAAATTTTAAAAAAATCTAAAATCCAAAATATTTCCAGTTCCAAGCATTTCAGATAAGAGATACTCAACTGGTATTTAAATACCTCAATCTAGGTAAAAGGGGTGTAAAGTATTTATTTAAATTAAGATCTGAAAGAGAAAAAGGCATTATTAGTTGGACAGAACGTGGGAGGGGGGTTTGAGCAAAAACTGGGATTAGAATAACCTGGGCAGAATATGCAGCATTTTCAAAACCGTTGTCACAAGAAGGAAGGTGAATTCAAGGCCATTGTGACTGGAGCTAAGAACACCAACCAAGAGAGTGGTATAAGATGAAGCAGGGTTCAGATTCTTCAGTGCCTTGTAGTCTGTAATACTATTATTGGATTTAAACTCAAAGCCAATCTGAAGACATATAATTCAGAGAAGTCACATGCTCATATTTGCATTAAGAATAAAAAAAGAAACGACTCTGATGACTATGTAGAGAGTGGACAGAAGGAAATAAAAATTCACTGGCCTTATCAAGAGATCACAGTGGCTTGTAGAGAGCACTTTATATATTTGTTAGTGTCATTATATGTGGCTTTCTCTATGTAGAATATTTTGACACCATTTACTGAGGTAAGAAAGACTAAAGGAAAGGCATGTTTATGGAGTAAGATGATGAGTTGGATTTTTAATATGGCACGTTTTTTATTTATTTGAGATATCCAAATGGAGCTGTTGAGTAGAACATTGGTAATATAGCCAGGGGCTTGGAAGAAAGGTCTGGGGTAGAGATAGAAATTGGAGAGTTAGCAGTGTACTCATGGCAGTGGAATTCTTGGGAGAAGATGAAATTGCCTAGTATAGAAATATAAACCAGAGGGCTGCAAAACAAACCTCTATCCCCTAGAGATAGGAGACAGAAATTCCCTATCTTTAGGGGAAGGCTGGAGGAAGAAGAGTCATCGAAGAAGACTGATAAGCAGTGGCCAGAGAAGATGGGGAAAACCAGGAAAATGTTTTTTTTTTTTTTTTTTTTTTTTTTTTTAAGAAGGAAGGGGCTATGCCTGGCTTAAATGGTGCTGAGAGGCCAAGATGGAGATTTAAGAATTTCCTCAAATTTAATGACATTCAGATATTAGTGATTTTATCTAGAACTATTTCATGGAGCTCTGGTGGCAGAAACCAGACTGTGGTAGGTTCAAATGAGAGGGAAAAACAAGCACATGGAATCAGCTGTAGTAAACAACCATTATTGATAAATAAACATATAAAATATTTATTGTCAAATAAATATGTAAAATAAATTTTCTTGGTAAATTAATATATAAAGTACTTCTTTAAAACTCTCTGGTAATTGATTAAAATTATTCATTATCATTTACCTCTTATTTTTGCCTAAGAATTTTCCAGACTTCTGAATTTAGGGGTATGCTTCCAGAGAAATTTGTATTCCTGTATTAAACTACTCTGAATCTACTATCCATTAGCTTTATTAAATTGTTTTAGTTTTTCTTCAGGTTTTCCATAGTATTATTTCTTTTATTGCTTGTTTGTTTTGAGACGGAGTCTTGCTCTGTTGCCCAGGCTGGAGTGCAGTGGCATGATCTCGGCTCACTGCAACCTCTGCCTCCTGGGTTCAAGCGATTCTCCTGCCTCTGCCTCCTGGGTTCAAGCGATTCTCCTGCCTCAGCCTCCTGAATGGCTGGGACTACAGGCTCACACCACCATGCCTGGCTACTTTTTTGTATTTTTATCAGGGACCGGGTTTCACCGTGTTAGCCAGGACAGTGATCCACCCGCCTGGGCCTCCCAAAGTGCTGGGATTACAGACGTGAGCCACTGTGCCTGGCCGTGTTATTTCTTTTAAATTTCATCATTTCAACCTTTGTCTCTCAATAACTTTGGTTTATCAAATAGCTTATGATTTTTGTGAGGTTTATCATTTTTAATGTGCTTGATATATTACATTTGCTAACAATAAATTATATAATATACATTTGTACTATGCATTTGATATGTTAGAGGTATGCTTTCTTTTTCAGTAGCCAAACAGATAACAGCCAGTATGTTGTTATTGTATTTTTGTTGTTGTTTTAACCTCAGTAGCACATTTGGACCTTGGGTGTTATCATATCTTTGTCTTTATAATAAACTCGTGCACTTGTTTCTAAGATTGATACTTGGAGCTTGCAACTTATTCACTCATAAATGTAACTTACATATGCTTTCTAGATTTTGTACTTCTTCCCCTGCACCTTGGTAGACCTACATTGAATTAATTAATTTAATTAGTTCAAACATTTATTGAAGAAGAACTATGCAGTAGGCTCCCAGGATCAAGCGATGACTTAGTCTACCTTCAAAAGCTCACAGTACAAAGGAGAAGATAGACAAATGATGAGATAATTAAAACACATGGCTGCAGGTACAGTGATAGAGGCATTCACAAGGTGCAGTGTGATGCTGGTGGTAAGACATGATGCTGATGAGGTAACACAGGAAATAATGATCTCGTCAAGCAATCCCAAGGGAGTGGTAAATTCACATTGGACCCACTTTAAGTTGTTACTCATAGATAGAAAATGGTTTTTGTTTGTTTGTTTGTTTTTTGCAAGTCTAATTCCATAGCATGTGTGGTAAACATGCCTTCATTTTGCCTGCAGAGAAGCCTTCACTTCCCAGCTAGACCTGCTACCTGGAAGGCACTGTCCTTCCTGTCACTCTCATACCTGAGGAAAGGACAGACTCTCTGAAAGACAAGGGAAAATACAGTTTCCTGCAGGCAGAGAAGGGACTCCAGATTTAGACACGAGGCTGCCTATTGAAGATGCGTTACATCTACCAACTATATAAAGGCAACAATAAAAGGGTTTGGTAAAAGATTAGCAAAGAAATCTAACCAGGGACCCTGGTGGCCTTACTGGTCTTGTCTGGTGTTTGGAAGTAAGGCTGACTTGGCTCTTGGCTGTTGGAAGTTTTTGGAGAGTTTGAAGGGAATAAGAAAGGAGCCTCAAGGGATGTCCTCTGAACTTCTTGCCTACAGCAGAGTCTTTTTGACAAAATTCCCATAGGCCGTATATTAGGTGTAGTTAAAAGAAGATTGCAAAGTGTTGCATGTTTTCAAATTTTTAAAAATTTAATACAAGGTCACATACAAGGAAGCAAAGAAAAGAGCATATTTCATCTTAAACATACCTTTATCTTTGGGTAAATACACAAAGAATCAAAGATTCCTTTTTGTTTTCATGGCAGAGAATCAGTTGAAATGAATGTTACACTCCGTGTAAAGATAGTTACAACCTTACCGATGGAATGAAATTTAAAAAAAAAAATTTGTTTTCCCCCCATTACCTTTTCCATATTAATCAATGAAGATTGTTACATTTTTGAACATTGTATTAATAATATAAACTAAAATGAAAACAACAAATAGACAAATATATTCTATCAGGGATGGAGACATGTTGCCACTTACAGAATTAAGTAGGCTGTATGCCAAATAATATAAAAATGATCGAGTATCTGAAATTGACAGTGCATATTTTCAGTATGTATTTTTAATAAGCAATGCATTATTTCATATGACATTACTTTTAGTTATATTTTCTCTATAAAACCAATTAAAAGAAAAGCAAGCCAAAAGAAAAGAAAAAAGAGAAGCATTTTCCATCTTCAGAGTCTTTGCTCTTTCAGTTCTATTTTTTTAATTAGATGTTTTCCAGAACATTATCATATTCCTTAGTAGAGAACATTTTTTTTTTTACTCTGTAAGTTGAATAAGGGGGACATCGGGTTCCCTTGCCATTAAACAATAATTATAGTAATATGATTAAAGCTACAGTTTCTTAATAGGGTGATAAAGGAAAAAAACTTTAAAGAAATTATTCTCACCAATTCTAATGCTATAACTGGGCATGAAAAATATTCTACAAACTGTTTTCTTATTATTAAAGAAGTCACTTGAATGGCCCTTCTTTTTTTCTTTCTCTGAGACAGGATCTCACTCCTTCACTCAGGCTATAGTGCAGTAGTGCAACCACAGCTCACTATTCTCCCACCTCAGCCTCCCAGATAGCTGGGACCACAGGTGTACACAATCATGCCCAGCTAGTTTTTTGTTTTGTTTTGTTTTGTTTTTATTTTTGTAGAGATGGGGTCTCACCATGTTGCCCCAGCTGAGTAATTCTTGTTAATTATGCAAATACAAGACAAATAGGAACCAGAACCTTCCAAACTGGGTGTGTGTGTGGTGGCAGGGGAGGGCGTTTTGTCACTTTGTGATGAATACTCCCTGTCTAGGAAATCTCCGAACCCTGGAAGGAGGTAAGAGACTGATTGGCATATGTACCGTAGGGGCTCTCTCTGTGGTGATCAACCAAACTCCACTACTTCCCCCCCAATTTGGGGTATGTATTGGCCTGCTCAGGCTCCCATAATGTAATACCACAGACTGGGTGGATTAAACAACAACTATTTTTTTCCTCATGGTTTTGGAGGCTGGAAGTCCAAAATCAAGGTATCAGCAGGCGTGGTTTCTAGTGAGGCCTCTCTTCCTAGCTTCCAGATGGCTGTCTTCTTGCTGCGTCCTCGCCTTACTTCTTCTGCGTGTGTGAGGACTCCTGGTGTGTGTTCCTCTTCTTACATGGATAGCATTCCTACTGGCTTAGAGTCCTCTCCTTATGATCTCATTTAACCACGATTACCTCCTTAAAGGCTATACCTTCAAAGAGAGTCACATTGGGTATTAGGGCCTCAATATATGAGTTTTGGGGGAACACAGTTCAGTCCATAGTGGAGTGGATACGGTGTCTGTAACCAAAGTCTGCTGTCAGGAAAAAGACAACAAGGGAAGATTTCTGGAAGGCAGATAAAGCCAGGACTCAACACTAGGGCCTTTGGGTTTAAGAGAGAGGGCTGCTTCCCTCACCCCTTGTTCCTAAATCTAGAACCCTCTGGTACCAGATAGCATTCCCTGGGGTCCTGCTCTGGGAAAGAATGACTAAGCTGAGATGTGAGTGTTGATTAAGTGAGTGGAACCCTGCAGCCTAAGGTTGTATAGGAGCAGAAGCTGTTTGGGTATCACTTCAGTGGAGAAGGCAAATCAATTTTCTTGTGCAGGAAAGGTTTTCAATAGTGACACCAAAACATAGCAAGCAAAGCTGGGACTCCAGTGGCCTAACAGATCTGCTGGCTCTTCCAAATCCTGGGGAATTTAGGGAGAATAAAGAAGGTCTCAAAAGGAAGAGGCTTTACTTGAGGCAAAACTGGGGAAGTTTACCCAAAGCTGACAAATGAGGGAAGAACACATAGGAAACCCAGAGAAGGAGGCATCTCTTTTGCTCTGAAAGGCCAGTTAAGGCCACTTGCCTTAATAAACATGGAAACATCCAACAGGTGGAAAGTGAGAGGAGAGGAAAAGGCATTCGAGCATCGCAGGCACGGGGAGCATGGCCCACCTGGCATCATATGGAGGGCGAAATGGGGTTAGGAGTGAGTTGAGGGCTTGCATTAGACACTCAGGCAATAGGCTTTTAAGAAATTTGGGTAAAATGAAAGGTGTCCACATCATTAGTAAGTATTTGTGTTCAGTATGAGAATGCGTTGAAAGTGAAGGAGGAAGTACTTTTACCTTGCTTTGTCTGAGCAGTATAAAGCAAGTAAAAGCAAGAGTTTTCTTATGGTTATACATACAAAATGAACCACTTATTATCCTGAAAAGAAAAAAAAATGCTCCATGCATTGTGAAAAAATACTTTAACTATTTTAACTTATTAAATGTAACAATTATTTTATATTCCATATTAAATTTTGAAATATGAGATTTTAAAAAGCACTCAACTACATATAATGCACTTTTTTGATATCTTTGACATATTGGTGTGGATAATAGAAAAAAATTTTGATTATCAAGAACAAGTAGACATTTTTGAAAAGCTTGAATTATTCATTTATAAAAAAATCATAATTACCATTATGTGGCAAAATTAATTTCTTATAAAATAGCTTTACGGCCTAGAAAATGGAAATAAATTATTTTAGGAACTCATAGCTTAAGGCTACTATTTCATGTCAATAATTCATGATTAATATATAGCGGAATATTTTAGCACATTTTAAAATTAAAAGAGATTGTTAGTCAATTCAGCTCTCTGGAT
Organism: Pan troglodytes; assembly: GCF_028858775.2. Classification (NCBI taxonomy): domain Eukaryota; kingdom Metazoa; phylum Chordata; class Mammalia; order Primates; family Hominidae; genus Pan; species Pan troglodytes. Next base: position 115,683,669 of record NC_072405.2, read on the forward strand.
TTGACTCATTCTTTACTCTTAAAGTAAGCATGGTAAAATAAAAAAACTTGAAATGCCAGATATTCAAATACAGTAAAACGAAGATGGCATTATATTTAACTTATAAAAATGCATGAAATATTTCAACCATGATTTAAAATTACCTGAAATTAATAATTCTCCTGATTTCCTTTGGGCTTTTACTATTAAATCTGTAGGATTCAGGATATGTCATCCGGTTAGGCTCACTGATAGTCATTTTCAGAAATTCTAAATCATTCAAATAAAAGGGCTTAAAGGTAAACTTAGTAAATCAGTGGTCCTAAAGCATTTATTTTTCGGAGTATTATTCTTTTGAAATGATAAAACAACTATCTAGGATTAATGTTGAGGTTGTAAAATTCTACTTTTTGGAAATGCTTCCTCTTCTGTGATCTTTTTAGCGTTCTCTTTTTCATTCCCATCTCTGGTATCTACTATGTATTAAGAGTTTACTGCGTGCCGGTTACTGTTATAGGCATGAGAGATATAAGAGCGAACAAGTTCTCATTGATTTCCCCATAATAACTTTAGGGGTACTATTCTCATCTTGACCAATCAGGAAACTGAGGTATAGGAATGTTAAGGAACTTGCCTAAAATCACACAGCAGATAATCCTGGAATCAAAATTAAGCAGCCTGGTCTCCGGAGATTGTGTGTATGTCACCATTCCATTTATCTGTTTTTCATAAAATGAGCTCTTCTTGATTGTCGCACTTATTATTTGCTACCATATTTTGAGATTCCCCTACCTAATTGGAGTTCTTTCTTCTTCCCTAAAATATAAGCAAGGAACAATATGATTTATTTTTCTTTAAACCTGTTTATTAAGTTTAATTTATGTTTTAATAAAATTTTGAGAATTGTTTCCTTTCCAATGCACAACATTTTGGTTTCTGTGTTTAGCTCATCATTTATGTGTCTTCATCCTGGAAAGCACATAGTAATCTTAGTAACCTCCACCATTCATCAAGCACCCTGGCTCCAGTCACTGGTTCTCCAGGCTCCAGAGCACCTTGGCTCCAGTCCCAATATGTAATCCCTATTTTATAGCTAAGGATGTTAAGTCTTAGAACCCTTAAATGGTTTACCTGGTTTCATTGCTAACAGAGGAAAAAGTCAGGCCTGACCTTACTGCTTCCCTCTGCAAAGCTTCCTGTGCGAAGAAGGCTGGACGAGGGAGAGACTAAGGTTACAAGTCAAATTCCAGGGAAGGAAGGTAAAGGTAATGGGAGACAGAATCTCAGATGAAAATTGCCTTCAAATTCTGCTGCTCCATTCCCCTGCTCAGTAAATTTGCACAAATTACTTAATATTTCTGCCTGTCAACTTTCTATCTCTACAATGGGAGTGCTATATACATGCTTCATAGGGCTTTATATTATGTAAGTGAATTAATGAAAAGAGTGCCTGACACTAAGTGTTGTGTAAGCAATATAACCATGACATCATCATCAGCACCGTCATGATCCTTATTTTGTATACAGTTTTTTTTCGTCTAAAATTTTGCTTCAACCTTGTATCTTCTTCCCCATTATATTTCTTTAATTTCTGAATGGCCAAAAAAATAGCAAATCCGTTTGTATCTATGTTGTTCAAAAAATAAAAGTCGTTTATTCGATTCAACGTCCTTGATGAGAGTAAAATGATACTAGCTTCAGTTCAAGTTGAAGTGCTAAAATATTTCAGATTGAAAAATGTAATTTAGTCAGGTGCTCCTTATGCTCAGCTTCATTCTGCAGTGGATTTGAGATAAATAATAAAAAATAAATAAAATGGTGGAATAAATTATTAAAGCAGATAAAAGAAAACATAGATAGGAAAATGGCAGAGACAAGAATAATATAATTGCATGGGTAACTAAACCATAGAGTCCAAGATAGTTGCTTAAAATGGACTGAAAATATAATTTTAAGCTTCCTTGCAGCCAGTGTTTGCAAGTCTGCCTTTATATTCATTTCTTAATTGATCAACATTATAGGTAACTTTATATATGTATATAAACCATCTCTCTATATTTAATACTATATATGTCTGTGTATATATATATACACGTATATACATATATAGAGTTTTTATAAGCTATATATGTGGGTGTATATATAGTTTATAAAAACACATATAGTTTTCTATAGTGTGTGTGTGTGTATATATATAACTTTTGTGTTACATGCTCTTTGAAGGAAAGAAAGGATGATCACTTTTAATGATTGGTTATTAGCAGTATTACAATAATAGCAATGCTGGATTAAAAACTTGCAATTGAAGAAGAGAAGCTCCGATTAACTCAGGACAACATATTTATTCATTTATCTCTAAACAAACAAACTAGCAAACAAATAAATAGCTAACTGCAAAATCTCATGACTTTAGGGTTCTTCATGTGTGGGTGAAATGAAAAGTGTCTTATTCATCCAGGTGGCCTTGGGTTGCTTCTTAATGAGAGAATGTGATGGAAATTTTCTGTGTTCTAAGGCTGTTACATTTTTTTTTTCCAAAAAGGAAGATAATCTTATCTCTTCTACAGATGACTGCATATTTTATTGCCATCCTTTTCAAATTGAGAAAGCTGCATTTACCTCTTAGCGTCTACACTTAAATGCTTGAAGAATCTAGCCCAACCAACATATTGTAAGTGAACTCTTGAATGAGCTGATAGCCATGAATTTTGTGAGGAATGCACATGCCAGAATTAGGAAAGTACAAAATCCCCGCCTCCCCGCTAGGCTGTCTTCTCTGTTCCCTTTGTTTTTTCTGAGGGCTTCGCAGTTTTGCAGAACAGCCTTCTTATCTCTCTTTCCTTTTCTCCTTGGGACTTGCCTTCCACAGACCTCTTCAGACATTCTTGCAGAATTGTTCCCAGAAGATCTCTATTTTCAATTGGCTTTATACCTTCCAGTTTTATGGCCCATCCAGAACAGCTCAGTTCACTTTCTGAAGAAGAAATAAGAAAGTGCAAAATGTTACCAAATCTTTCCTCCTGTGTTTTCAAAAAACCACATTTGATGCTTTCTATTTTATATGCTTTTACAGAAATTCTCTTTAAAAATCACATATATGCTTATCATTATTTTAATAAAACCTCTGCTGAGTAAATGAATTTTATAGGATTGGGGGAAAAAGTTTGCAATGAATGGTGGATGATATTGCTATTCAATAGGGAGCTCTTAAAAATAGAGCAAATGCATAAGACATTTTTTGCAGTTTTCAATTTGTAAGAAAATGATTTCATTAGAGGGGAAAAAAGAGAGAGAGAAAACCATCAGTCAGGATGTGGGAGAATGCAGGCTCCTGATGAGACCAGCGGAGAAGACAAACTAAGTGTATGGATGCAGATTAGGCCTCAGAAGATGAGGGTGTAAAAGGGATTTAATGGTGGGGTGGATTATAGAAATCCATGTAACAATGTTAAATAATTATAGTTCCAGCCGAGATCAAAGCAGTGCTGATTGAACGCCCTCAAGCTGTTAACATGAAGTATCTTGAAGGGAAAAAAACCTGCCTCAAAGATTGGTCAGCCTGGGCAAACAATGTCTGTGATCTGTAGAAGTTCCAACTGTATTGAAAGCACCAATTCTAGGGAATGAAAAATGGAGGAGGCAGCCTGTTAGGGAATTTCTTCTTCTGGAGCTCTCGATCTTAAAACGGACTTTTTAGCTATTTGTAGTTTGTTTGAAAATGCTGAAAAAAAAAAAAACCAAAAAAAAAAACTAACCTTTCTTTTGGAGGGTATAGAAAAGATATTCACTCAGCCTGTATCGTAGCTGTCAATGGGAAATTCTATAATTGATTTTTATTATTCTTGATTTTGCCCTTTGAGGGAAATTTGACTTTCACTGAGTATACCAGAGTGATAATGACTGTAGGTAAGGAAAACTGGAAAAAAAAATTGTGGAAGATACATTTATCTGCAGAAGGAGCAAAAAATATCTTGAATATAAAGGAAAAACATGAGAATACATTCATGTCTGTGGGCTTGTTTGATTTTGTAATGCCTCTAAGACATTAAAAAGACAGAATTATAAAACAATTGAAATTAGTTCTAAAATGAGACAGCCATTATATTAACCCCAACCACAAGTGTTTTGGACAAATTGAATATAGAACCATATTGATATCTACATCTGTAACTGTCTGTCTATATATATGATAAAGGACAGAGGGTTGCATAATTTTTACAGTTTATACAAGCATCTTTTATTTAGTATAAAAATGAAATTGTTAATTATTTTAAATCACACAAGAAACGCAAAGCCAACAAATACTAAGATTAGATTTATAGAAATTATACTTGTAGACTTTATATTATTCATTAAAAAATATAGTTGATATATATAGTTGAGCTACATAGTAACATAATGATTTAAATTATAAAACTGAAAAGCCAACTATTTGCAATATTTTTATGATATTCCTGATATTGTGGCTGGAATTTTACTTGGAGAGAATTAAAGCTGCTATTTCAGTAAGGTGCCTGGTATTTCTTATACAATGGTAGTTTTAAGATTTAAGATGTATGGGATTAGCTAGCCACTTCATCTGAATTTTAAAAACCTTTATTTTAGGAGACGAACTATTGATCCAAGTATTTTATAATAAATACACATTTCTTAAGCAGTTGATGACAACTTGTTAAGGGAAAATTTGGACAGACAAAATTTGAATTTTTGTATTAGAATGAATTTAACAAAATTTTTCTTAATTCAAATGCATTTGCCTAAACATTCAAGTGAGAGCATTTTAAAAGTGAAGATTTTCTGCTGTATGTCTCTTTCTGTTGTAGGAAATAGCTGATATTAAAGACAATGCCTCATTAAATCTTGTGATGAGTGGTTTAACTTCGTGGCTTTTCTTAGGTAAAGGTTTTATGACATTGCATTTAATTTTTAATATTTTAATATGAATGCATTTCCTTTGCCAAGCTAATTTTTATTTTTATAGGGGGATGGATGTGTTAGCTGTTAACATCTTTTCTCATCCTTGGAAAACATCATTTCTCATCTGTAAAACATTTCAAAATCATATTTATGTGGTACTGGAAAAAATGCTAAGAAATTATAGGATTAAACTATTTTAATGCACATGTGTTGAATATTTTTAAAACAGTTTAAAACAACAAAACTTACTATAAATTAATTTCTGTAAGCTACCAGCTAATTATTAGTCAATTTTAAAGTTTCTCACATTTTAAAATTTGGGATGTTAGTGATATTCTAAAGCTGGTCTTATGTATTTAGCAACTGAATAATTTGGTTATTTTCACCTTATTGTGCCTTTTAATTTACATGTTCACAAAACATACTTTTCGTTGTTATTCCCATAGGTCCTTCTATACCACAGAGGTTTAACAATACAGAGGGGGTACATTAACTGCCAAGTCGCCTGTCCAGAAATGTTAATTTAGGTTGAAAGTTTAATTGTTTTGTTTGTTTGTTTAAAGTAATATGATTCTACCCCATGTAGCAGTACATACTTGAGAGTAAATACCAGGTGAAATGATTTTCTAAAATTGCCTTACATTTTTTTTTTTAATTTTGAGGAAGTTTTTTGTTCAAGGATACAGGCATCTCATGGCTATTGATGAGTTCAGGACCAAACAAAAATTCTGATATTATAATAGGGTGGAAAAAGCCTCAAATTTCTATTCAGATAAAACTAGTTTCAAATCCTGTTTCAACATTTGATTACTTATGAGCTGAGTGACTGTGGGCATTTTGCCTAATCGCCCTAAGTTTCAGTTTCCTCATGGAAATGATGCCTACCTCCTGTATCTCTTGTGAGCATTAAACAAGGTCAAGAGAAATATCGTATGTATTTCTTCCCAGCCAGGCTGCAAGAATGGGTAGATGGAGGATTCTTGTGAGAACTGCCCCTCACCTCTTAACATTGAAGACAGATGATGATGAAGTTTGTGTCAGAACTCTGACCTTGAGCCTCACAATTCCTAAATATATTTATTCTAATACAACTTATTTTTACTAAAGTGAAATTTAGGAATCTTAAAATGAGAGTGATTTTGTCCAAGTACTTTATGTCTCTGATCCTCAGCTTTCCCACAAGCAAATGGGGATGATAATATCTACTACTGTGCTTAAAGTAGGTCTTAAATAAAAGGACACACAAGATACTTATACCAAGCACATAGAGGTGCTCAGTTATTGCTTTTGTTATCCTAGTCACGACTACTGGAAATAACTGGCTTTTTAAAAATGTTAAGCCCAGCGAGTTAGGAATCTTTACTGAGTTGCTTATATAAAGCAGGAATTCTGCTAGGCCCTGAGATACAGTGGTCAGTAGGACAGGTGTGATCTCTGACCTCAGAGAGCCTGCGCTTTACTATGAAATGCTGTTTAAAATTCAGGTAGTTACCATGTCACCATTAAATATATTAAAGCACTTTTAAACAGTGGTTATTTTAATGAATATAAAAGTAGTAGGCTGAGTCTTTGAAGAAAATAAAAAGTGATTAGATACACATACACACACATACGTATATATGTACAACATAATAAAAAAGAGTGTTCCTATGCATGAAAATATGCTACCCCTAGTCTCCAGTCTCCAAGTCTCTTTACTCTGGCCATAATTAAAATCTGTATGCATAAAAAAGACAGTGATTTGGGGTTCATTGGAAGGGAAAGGATGATTTGGCAAAAATCTGCTCACCCTCAAGAGTTTCAAACTTTTCTGACTTTATTACTACTCTAAAATAATCTAAAGAGAGAACCCCTCATTTTCTCAACACCACTCTGTCTCCACTATCACTCATGTCCCCTATCTCATTGTTCTTAGTTGGCCTCTCTTATCACTTCTCATAGCTCCCACTTTATCATCTTTGTTAAACAAACCATCCTTACTTCTTCGGTGTCCAGGCCTCCTAGATATACCGTTCTCTTTAGCATTCAACCAAGTACATTTTTCTCCATTGTCACTTGCTAATCTTGTGTCTCCCTCAGGACTCTTCCCAGGGGTACTTGACATTTGCCTGCCATTTTCTCTCTTTGCTCCTAGAGTTCCTCCTTCTCTGCTCCCAAATTGCACTTGTGGCCATTACCCCTGTAACCTCATGGCCACTTCTGATCAGGGAACAATGTCCTCCTTCATATGTATCAACCCTCTTTTACAACCACGCTTTATCCCTCTCCATCACTCAGAATCATTACATACCTAGACACTCCCTTCTCTATGTATAACTGGCTGTGTGTTACTTTGCAACCTCAATGAGGACTCTACCCAGCTCCTGGCTTCATTTTCAGTATTACTCAATCTCAGCTCCATAACCTCCCATTTCAACATTACTCCTGTTAGCACCTTCCATGGCCTTGACCTCTGTGTGATCTGGCTTATCGTTGCTTTACTGTGAGATGGGGAGTAGATAGTCTTTATGCCCTATACCTAAATCACCAGGAAAAATAATAGCTTAAATGTATTAAGTGAGCATTTATTATGTATATGCGGCACTGTGCCAGACACTAAGCAGAATCTCAGGCAATCCTCTCAACAATATTAAGGCCCTGAGAAAATCATACTCCTTTTTGTTGGCATTGTTGCAAATTTAAGTTATTACTAGTTATTGTATTTATTCCCCAATAACCTTGTATAGAAATCTCCACAATAGTTGTTCTAAAACTCTCCAGTCTTTGAATCATTAATCCTCTTTCCTCTCTGCTTTATTTTTAACTACTCTGCTGAATACAAAGCAGTTTTTTTTTATGTGAGTGATTCTTGAAGACCTTTCTAAATTCAAATTCTCACTTGTCCCATAGGGGGAAAAGTGATGGGGCAGCCCAGAGAGCTCTTCAGAGCACACAAATCTAGAAACATTGTAGCTTAGAGGTATTGTAACCACTTTGATCATGGAGCCATGTCACCAGAATTTTTTCCTATTATCTTTGCCCACTTATATAATAAGTTTTGCCAACTTCAAGGTGAATCTGCTTTAATGTTGCTTTTAATTTTCTCAGTATGATCTCCAATATTTCAGAGTGCTCACTCTTAAATTAATTGCTGCTTGTGATTAAAAGATGGCTTCACTATTATGTGAGAATTTCCTGTAATGATCTCTTCTGTTTTACATCTCTTTACTCTCTCTTATTTTTCCCCTATCTCTCAATCTCCTACTCCTTTTTATGACTGCGTCTTCCATTTTTCTTCTTTCTTTAGTTTCTACCTAGCCAGTTTCTTCTCTACCTGCCCATTGCTCTCCAGCTGGTGTACTCATTCATGCATGCATGCATTCACACAATATTTCTTGAGCACTGACAGTGTGGAGGGCCAGACTGACTAGCCTCAAATACTGGTTTCGTCACCTTCTAGCTCTGAGACTTTGAGCAAGTCCCTCAATCTTTATGTGCCTCAGTTTCCTTACCAGTAAAACAAGAATAATAGTAATTCTATCAGTATTAAATGCTAAAATGTGTTGTGAGTTTACCACATTCCAGTAAGTTTTAAAAATTTTACCTGTGTTAACTCATTTAGTCTCATAGAACACTATGATGGGATTCTGTTATTAAGCCCATGTTTTGTGCATGGGTTATATATTTTCATAATTTGCTCAATATCACAAAGCCACATAGCTCATCAGAGGGTTGAATGAACTCATTCATATAAAGGGCATAACAAAGTGCCTGGCATAGAGTAAATGCTCAAAAACTTTTAGCTAACATAATTATTATTGTCATTATAAATATTCCCATTTTACTACCCAATAAGTACTTAAAATATTAGCCATTGTTATGATAATGACACGTAAGGCAGCATGCTACCTGCCATGAGTGTAAAAGCTATGTCAAATGCTGTGACTATTTTCAAAAAACAATATATTAAAGAACTTTCAAAAATAACTTGTTTTCTCTCCCTCTCTACTCTTCCTTTCTCTGCCTCTTCCCCCTCTACCTCCTCTTTTTCTTCTTCCTTCTTCTTTTAAATTTATTTTTTGAGAGAGATGGATAGCACAGGGCTTAATAACAGAGTCAGGAGCCGGGACACCGGACTTATTTCACATCTTGACTCCTGCTGTTTAGCTAGGTGACCTTTGAAAAGTAAGCTAATTTTGTTGTGCCTCAGTATTTTCATCAACAAAATGGACCAAAACTATGTCTACCTTATAGGGTTACTAGGAATATGAGATATCTTCATACTTGTGAATCACAGAGGATGGTACCTGGGGATGGTAAACAACATGGAAGTGGTAGCTTGTGTCTCTGTGTTTACTTAACTGCAAATAATAAATGTAAATAGTTTTTATTGTGCACTTTGGGAGGCTTAGGTGGGCAGATCACCTGAGAGGTCAGGAGTTTGAGATCAGCCTGGACAAAATGGCGAAACCTTGTCTCTATTTAAAATACAAAACTTATCCAGGACACATGCCTGTAGTCCCAGGTATTTGGAAGGCTGAGGCAAGAGGATAATTTGAATGCAGGAGGTGGAGGTTGCAGTGAGCCAAGATTGTGCCACTGCACTCCAGCCTAGGTGAAAGAGCAAGACTTCATCTAAAAAAAAAAATAGAAAGAGAATGTTTTTATTGTATCTTTCATTGATGATATTAGTTAATTATTTATGTTCCCTATTCTTAATTTTAAATTTTTAGATATTTTACATTGTTTCCTCTTAAAAATTACTAAATTCAAAATTATTTTAAATTTCTCATTACTATTAATATTTCATATAAAATAATGGCTGACATTTCAAAAAAAATGTTCATTACTCCTACTCCATGAGGTATGGCTCTTGTTTGATTGCTTATTACATATTGAAAATCTTTTTTCTGCAGGTCTCATTAGAAATACTTTCTGACTATTCCTTTAACTTTTCTCACTCTGACAGCTTCGTTTGGTTCATGATTCTTACACTGCGTTAGGGATGTTCTCTTGTTTGGCTGTTTCCATCTCTGAATTTTCTCGGCAAACTATGCATACGTTCAGTCTCAGCTTCAGGACGGAGTTGGACAGTGATGATTTTTCTGTATACATGACTAGTATACATTTATTGAGTGCTTACTAGATTTGGGGCCACAAAGATGACAAAATATGCCATTTGTAGCTTAAGTTGCTCACTGGGTGGAAGAGAGGCAGAAACATACCTCATTTGAATTTGTCATGGTTGACACTATTTCAGGAGTCTAATCAAAATCCCATGGAACACCAAGAAGTTAATCTTTTTTCATTCTGAAGTGGTACCACTTTATCACTTTAAGATTGGGCAAAAACTTTTGGACGAGGATGGGATAGCTTACTCAGCTAATTTATGGCAGGATTAACCTGGTGTCAAGTCTGATCATCAGAATGTAGATTGTGGCTGGCCAAGCACTAATATGTTTCTCTCAAAGATTCAGCTCAGAACATTGGGGTTTGAGGGTGGTGAGTTGGAGGAGGTTGATGGTACGCAAGCGGAACCTTTTACATCCTCTCCAAATCCAAATAGAAACTTGCTTGTTGAGAATGTCTTTTTAAGTTCTCTACTGATATCAGCTATTCTCCATTTATTGCTAAGAATTTCAGTTCTTATTAGAGCATAAGGTCTGCTTAATTATAACTCTATCAGAACACTATCAGAACTCTTATCAGATAAGGAGACCTGCATGGTCTCCTTATCATAAAAAGAATTTAGATTAAGCTGCCAGGGTTTGACCTTCTCACAGAATCATTTGGATTATTACCCAAGACCCCAATTTTCTAGCCCAGTGTTTCAAAAAATGTGGTCGGTGGATTACTTGAGCACCATCCCAGATAAACAGAATCATAAAATGCATAAAATTTTATGCACGATGATCTCTGAGAACCTGTATAGACACCTGCAGAATAAACTGGAGGCCACTGAGCTTTAGTGGTCTTACACTTTAGTTGGCAAAGCTTATGATAAAAAAGTAGATCTTAGTCAGTACACCAATATGCTTTCAAAGAATCAAACTAATAATTAGTATATAGTTTTAAGAATAAGCAGAGTTATCCCTCTCATTATTTCCATGGTACTACCAAGTTAAAACATTAAAGCTACTGGGGAATCTAAAGTAACTACATTATGAATTCACTGCTTCATCCAAGTAAGTATCCCTGATGGTTTACTTAGAAAACATTTTATTTTTCACCAACATCACAGAAGGCATGTTATTGAATCATTAGTTATGACAAGTAACACAACTTAGTCTCTACAACTGGAGAACAATTTAAATATGAAAAGATCACTGACCTCTGACTTCTGAACACTCCTTGTGTTTTGTTTTGTTTTGTTTTGTGTTTTTTGAGACGGAGTCTCGCTCTGTCGCCCAGGCTGGAGTGCAGTGGCGTGAACTTGGCTCACTGCAAGCTCTGCCTCCCGGGTTCACACCATTCTCCTGCCTCAGCCTCCTGAGTATCTGGGACTACAGGCGCCCACCATCGCACCCGGCTAATTTTTTTTTGTATTTTTTATTAGAGACGGGGTTTCACCTTGTTGGCCAGGATGGTCTCGATGTCCTGACCTCATGATCCACCCGCCTCGGCCTCTCAAAATGCTGGGATTACAGGCGTGAGCTACCACGCCCGGCCTCACTCCTTGTGTTTTGTATTTATTATCCCTTTGATTTCATTCACCTGGAATATGTCTTTCCCCTCTTCTCCTAAAGGGACCTTTTTTTTTTTTTTTTTAAAAAAAAAGAAACGAGGTCTTACTCTATCCCTCAGGATGGAATACAGTGGCTAGATCATAGCTCACTACAGCCTGGAACCCTGGGCTCAAGTGATCTTCCCTTCTCAGTCTTCTGAGTGGCTAGGACTACAGGCACACACCACCATGCCTAGATGATTTTTTTTTTTATTTTTTGTAGAGATGGGGCATCAATATGTTGCTTAGGCTGGTCTTGAACTCCTGGCCTTAAGTGATCCTCCTGCCTTGCTTCCCAGTGTGCTGGGATTACAGGCATAGACTGAGATCATAGGCCTGAACCACTGTGCCTGGTCTATTGCATCTTTTAGGATCCAACTCAGGATCTTCTATGATCTTTCTCTCTTTTGTGGGGACCTCATGCCAACAGTAGTTTATACAATTCATTTAGTAAGTAATAAGATGCTACTTTGTGTAATCAAATGCCATTTTGTGACATTGTATCTCTCACATTGTAAATTAATGTTTATAATCTTATTTTAAACATTTTTCATGTTTATACCATCTCTCCCTGACTAGCGGACTACCTCTTTATTTACATAGTAATGCCCACTGCAGTGCCTCAAAAACAGTAGTTGCTCAGTAAATATTTAGTGATTCGAGATCTATTCAATTCTGGTGGGTTAAGAGAGGAAAGAAAAGAATCAGCTATGCCACAGAAGAGTTCAGGAGAGCTCAAGACAGGGTTTAAAAGCCATTGAGTTAAGATTCCTATTTTAACAATCTTTTATATCCTGAGGAAACACCCACAGAGTGATAGAATTAAAGAAATGCATTTCTCTCCCACTTCCAAAGCCTTCAGAAATATAGGCACTTAGACTTAGAAAAAAGTACTTTGTATTAATACATCTGTTATCTATGCATACATATGCAAATGTGTGTTAATATGTGAGTGTGTATATATAAATATAGGTATATACACAAATATACAAATAATATATAGCACACATACATACACATGTGCAAACACACTAGTTTTCAATAGTGGGGAGAGAATATCATTGACTCTATGGTTTAGTTTTGCAGCTTAGATTGGAAAAGTTCCAAAGCACTTACAGGGCTCTGCTGCCTTAAACAGGCTACCCTGCCATATGGCAGTTTTACTACTGTGGTGGTTTAGTTGTAATTGATTTATATTAGATTATGATGATATACTTGATAGTCCATTAACAAAGTGACTAAGCGAGGTTCTTGACTACTGGATGTGCTCCCGAATAAAATCTAAGATTTTTGTTTTTAGTTTTCTGTTTCAGTCTCTCTTCGCCCTGTTTTTATATCTGAAACTCCCATGCCAGGGGAAAATGTACAATGGGAATGTATTATGAGTCACTTTGTTTTAAGGTTGATAAAAAGTTATTACGTTAGTCTTCAATTTTCAATCCAGCTACAACTATCTACAATTTTCAATCCAGCTACAACTAGCTCTTATTTACCCATGTTGACAGTGATGGGGAAGAGTGAATCCACTGTGATTTAAATAACTTAATTTCACCAACAGTTTAGAACATTATCAACATTTTTAACTAAGTTGCTAGTGAGAAGCAAACATCAAAAGATTTGTGATTTCCCTCCTTTTTGCTTTTCCTGTCTTTTCATAAGGTAATTGGTAAGTTAAAAAAAAAATAAGAAGCAAGTTATCTTAAAAACTATAACCCTTTAAATATAAAAAAGAATGAGAATTCTATGGAAAATTTATATCATTTATCTTCTTATAATCTGATTTTATAGTCAATCATTAGCTATCATTCATTAGCTAATGTGCACTTACATAGTAATTTGCAAACCTAATAGGTGAATGTTTGAAATCAAAGCCGTTAAAACCATCCTATGATTAGGTGAGCGTAGAAGTGATTGTGTGGAGACTGTGGCTTTAAAAATATCCATCATAGATGAATTCTCCTTTTCTCAAGTCAAGCATAACAAACATCTTTAGCTTCTTCTTCTTTGCCACAGCTTCCCAGGCCTATCTCCCTCTGGGAAACCCACTTTCTGAGCCTTAGGGCTTCTCCAAAGCACCTTATTCTGTGATTCAGTAGTCTGTATCAGTTCAGTCAAAATGAAAGAACATCCATATAAGCAAATAAAATGTGGATTTAATACAAAGTTCCTGATTTATGGAAAAACATTGGCTAAAAGTACTTCATTTCTTTTACTGCTGCAATAAAGAGAGTTTACAGTTAGTAACATATAACTTAGAGGAGTGACAAATTTGGTACTTAAAAAATATTTAGGTTAAAAACAACCCTGTCACTTCTACTAAGTCATTTTTAGAGCGTAATCATTTTAATTCTTCTCCCTCTAATTTTATAACCACAAGACAGCCTTTCCAAGGAAAATCCCTAACCTCTTGTAAAGATCCTCTCTGCTTCTCATTGTTATGACCCCTCAACCAACGATTCATTTGAAGTTACGTTTGACCTAGAAATTAGGAAACACTTCGGTGCTCTCTCTTGGTACCCTGTGCACATAAATAAATATCATCAATCCTAAATAGCTTGAATGTACAAGTTTAACATAAAACCTTTGATTGTTGGCAGAGATCAAGTGTTTGAACTGTGTAGTGCTTGTGATTTGCTGAGGAAATGTTAAGTGTCCAGTCACAATGCTACAGCCAAAGAAAATTTGCAAATGCCAAAAGATTTAAGCGGAGGAAGCAACTGGCCTGGATTTTAGATAAATTTGGATATGCATGGTTACAAATTTCAATGTGAATTAGAAAAGCATTTTTAACATCATCTCTGGAAGTCTTTAGGGAATGGTTTTTTCATGTGAATAAGCAGTGAAAACAAAATTCGTCAGCTCTTGTTAATTTTTAACAGCAGAAATTTTACCCATTAACTTATTGATATAGAGAAATGTTTCTTATCTTGCAAGGCAACTTCTAATTTTCACCTCTGATTTTGGGATTCATTTCAAAAAAATCAGGAGTTTCCAAAAATGAGTCATGAAGAGACAAATTAAGAAAGTGGTGCTCAAAATGAGATGTACATCATAAATATGTATGCAACTTTATAAAACAACAGATAGCCAGAGCTGTAGAGTCAGAATTTTACGGACTAGCATTGGTGATCTTGATATTTTTTTGAAACCTCTATGAGAAATTTTGATGTGCATCTAAAAGTCACATTAAAAGCATTTGTCATAATATTTATCCTGAATAATGCCATGAACTACTATTTGGCAGTGCAAATATGACTTTTAGTTGCTCTTAAAAGGGTTTTCCTCAGAGCCATTTGATGACCTCCCCATTACTCTCCCGTAGTCCACTGGAACAGGGGTCCCCAACCCCTAGGCCCCAGACAGGTACAGGCCCATGGCCTGTTAGGAGCCGGGCTGCACAGCAGGTGAGTGGCGGGCGAGTGAGCATTACTGTCTGAGCTCTGCCTCCTGTCAGATCAGCGGCAGCGTTAGATTCTCATGGGAGCCTGAATCCTATTGTGAACTAAGGAATCTAGGTTGCACGCTCCTTATGATAATCTAACTAATGCCTGATGATCTAAGGTGGAATAGTTTCATCCCGGAACCATCCCCACCCCTCCCCAGGTCCATGGAAAAACATGCACGAAACCAGCATGAAATTTGCCAAAAAGGTTGGGGACCCCTGCTCTAGAGGCTGTCTTCTGTCATAGCACTTTTCATCCTTGAGGTTAGTGTCATACGCAATTTTCAATCTTCTCTTAATTGAATGGAAGTGACGTGGGATGAGAACCTTGTCTATCTTGCTTACTGTATTATTACTAGTGATTTGCATAGTATAGGGCCCATAATGGCCAATTAATATTTATTGAATAAATATAGAACTTAACCTATTGTTTCTTTTGCATTTAAAAATATCCTCTTTTAAAATTAGCATCTCAAATAGCAATTTGGATGGAGAGTGGGGTGGGTGATTGGGGGTACTAGGGATGGTGTTGGGGGTGGGGGTAGTCAATGCCAGCACTACAGCTTTCAAGCCTGAGTCCCCATCCTAGCACAAGGCTTTTTCGTATTCAATCCTGAAGTATTCCAAAAGTCAGTCAGGAGATAGAGATTGCAAATACTCACAAACTGGATGTTTGGTGTTTCATCTTTATTTGTTGTCACAGCTGTGCAGGTGTACTGTTCACATGAAGAAAAGGAAATGTTTATAGTAATAAAAACATAACTTAGTAACATAGTATTAAGATGTTCTTTGACAAGATGTATATTCAACTGGTAGTGGATTTTTGGTACAATTTTCAAGAATTTTGGAAATTGGTTGACTTGTGCTTAATACTGAACAGCAATGAAATAATTTCAGTTAAGTGATTTCTTTCTGCTAGCAATCTTTTTTTTTTTTTTTTTTTTTTTGTTTGAGACGAAGTCTAACTCTATCACCTAGGCCAGAGTGCAGTGGTGCGATCTCGGCTCACTGCAGCCTCCGCCTCCTGGGTTCAAGAGATTCTCCTGCTTCAGCCTCCTGAGTAGCTGGGATTACAGGTGCCTGCCACCATGCCTGGCTAATTTTTGTATTTTTAGTAGAGACAGGGTTTCGCCGTGTTGGTCAGGCTGATCTCAAACTCCTGACCTCGTGATCCACCCGCCTCAGCCTCCCAAAGTGCTGGGATTACAGGTGTGAGCCACCACGCCCCACATGATATCAATCATATGGGCAGGTAATTTAAAGCTATCCACCATAAGATTTACCAAATTAAATATTAATAGTAGTTTGTAAGTGGAAAAAAATAAAATCCTTTTATAGAATAATACCTAATGATTTTCTAACCATATCTTCTCCTAAAACATAGTTGTTAGTAACGATCTTGAGAAAGATAGCCTGACAATGTTTCATGTGCATTTGCATTAGGTAATGGATCTTCCATTCTACCGAGGTGGAAACTTAGATCCAAATAACTTGCATGCCTTTTTCAAGGTTATATAATGAGTTTGAATAACTGGGCCTAGAAACTGAGTCTCTAACTTACTTTAAAGTCTTCTTTCCATTATCCTACTACTCTGAGTTTTCTGCTTCAGGTCACTCAGGATTAAGGGTTGTATTCATCACTTTTTTCCTTCATGCACAGTGCAATTACTTACATGATAAGGATTGTTTAATTTTGGCTCCAGGGGAAATGAAATTTTTCAAGTCTGGGAACATGGAACTCTGATCCAAATTTGCAAAGCAACAATGAATCATTTGACATAACTCTACTTCATTGTTTTCCTCATTAGACATCTTCCATCTTAAATGCGGCTGACCACGGGAATGGAAGCTCACACACTTGAGTTCAAGTGGCAGCCTCCAGCCCCGATACTTTCTGAATGTGTGGTTTGGATAATTGCTTTGGCTTCTCTTGTGTAGTGTTTTCTCATTTACTAACATCAACGTGGGTTAAAACTGATGTGAAGATTGAATGATAATGTATGTTGAACTTCCTGTGTAAATTGTACTGAAAAAATGCTATTTGGATGTTGTTTAAAAATGCAAGTTTCTACTTATCCAACTTTATAGGAATGGAATGTGTCAAAAGAAGTGATTGTCTTCTACTCTCTCCAAGACCTGGTGAGACTGGATCCATACTTAAAATGCCAGAGCCAGGGTTAGCTAAATTAATACATCTCCTAATGGTCCTGATTCCTTCTGGAAATTATCCGGGTGGGCTGGGAGCAGGGTTTTGTCACTCATCCTTGTAGTTTGAGGCTTCCTAATGGCACAGAAATTTATGTTTCATAAAATCTGAGTTAAATAAGAGTGTTAGTACTGGGAAGTAACTTAGAGACACAGAGAACTATAGATTTGCAAGTCTCTTCTCTGTAAATATTAATAAAGACATTTTTCATAAGCATCTTTTTCCTAAACTGTCTCTGGTCATTCTGCTGACCACCAGCTTGGGTGTGAGAAGCACTGCCTTGGAAGACATGGCTTCTTCAAACTCCTAATCAGTATTCAGTTATCCTACTCTAGCAAGGATACCCCTCTGGGTGAGGATTTCGTGGAATGTTACTAAAGTATATCCTCAGTTTCAAGCCCCAAAACATTTTACTGAGAATAAAGAAGGGACCAAAGATAATACATGAATTTTTATTTCTTTTCTGGTTGCTCTTCATAATAATGCAATGTATAGTCTAGAAAAATGGAAATATTTTTTTACAGAAAGTATAACTTTCTCTTTTAAGTGTTGTTCTCACAGGTCATAAAATCCTGAATTTTGTATCATGATCTTAGCTGACAATGGTAAAGTCTCTGATTTGTCTTATTCTGAGGTAAATTTTACATTGACCCAATGTTACGATATTCTGATTGAAGTTTAAATTCAGACCGATTTGTGGAAGCTCATGTCATTTTGAGAAAACTATCAAGACATGAAGGTGTTTCATTTTATTTCCCGCTTACTATCCTTCAGAACTGGCAGAAATAGGTATTTCTATTGTCTATAAAACCTGTCATTTAATTTTTTTCCTAGTAAACATTGTTTCTTTTTAAGACTGTAACATACTTGAGGGCAGATAACTTTTTTTAAAAAGTCATGTTACTCCTTTCTGGCTTCTGATTCTGCACCTTGTACACAGAAGGCAGTGGCTCAAAATGTGCAAATTCTTCCAAAACATTTACATAATGTGGTAATGTCTATAATTAGTTTTAAGATAAATACACTTTAGTTAAAGTCTGTCTAACCAGTGAAATATTTAATACTACCATTTTTGAAGAACAATGATTAGGAGTCAGCCATTATAAACAAGGAGGAAATTGTTGGAAAAACTTGTTGCATTTCTATTTTTGCAGCTCATTGGCTTGTTACTGGAAGTGAAAGAATGTTTATTATTTCAGGAAGTAAAGGCCATTAGAAGCTTATTTGTCTGAGAGAATCTACAATATTGGTTTTCTATAATCTGGGATATGTTATGAAACATGTTGACAAAAATTGTGACTTCAGGCTTGGTGAGCATTTTTTTTTTATAATAGCTAGTCCTTTGCCAGATCCGTAATGTAAAATTCGACCAATTTTTCTATGTATCAGATATCATGCTTATTTTAAAGTATTTTTTCTTTTTCAATGCTGTTTTTATTACACTGCATAGATCAAGGAATTGAAATGCTAGTGAGTCACTTGAACTCCCCGTTGAGCATCAAATAGTGGTAGGTAACCACCAGCTGTAAGCTCAGTTATTGCTGTGATAATCTTTTGAGAGTGGGTGATTATGGTAGTACATTGTTTTCTTGCCATTGCTTTTCTCATAGGTAGCTGCTCTTAGCTTCATTTGACTAATGGAAATTTTAAATTCTGCTTCATGGTTCACAGGGGAGTAGAGAGCAACCATATATCTTATGCCCAGGTTTCTGAACTGCATGGTGCTTGAAAGAAAAGAGCAGCATTTACCCAGGGAGCATTGGTACCTTATCTAATTTGCCACTTCTTTCTTCCTTTCAGAATCATTTCATCTTCCTATGCCTGCATTCATGCACGTATCTGCCACTTACACGGAGGTTATATTGCATAACTCTGCGCCTACAAATATAACTATATCTAAACAATCTCAGGTATTGTCACCAGTATCATTGTAGAGTCCAGGTGCATGTGCTACCGCAGAGAAAGTAAGTTATGTAATGTGCAAGCAATTTCTACTCTTTCCTTTTAGCAAACCCTTAATACCAACTAGACTTATATTTTCCTCTTTAATCAAAAACTATTTATTGAACTTATACAAGGGTGGACTACTGAACTAGAATGTAAAATTAATTCAAGAAAAAAAGGCATATTCTGCAAAAGTTGAAAAGAGCCCTTTGCAGGGAGAAGAAATATTTTAAGTTATAACTGCAGGCAATATGTGTTTCCTGAATTAGGGAATGATGGCACTGTGGGATTACATTTTTTTTTTTTTTTGAGACGGAGTTTTGCTCTGCCTCCCAGGCTGGAGTACTGTGGCAGGATCTCGGCTCACTGCAAGCTCCACCTCCCGGGTTCACACCATTCTCCTGCCTCAGCCTCCCAAGTTGCTGGGACTACAGGCACCCGCCACCATGCTCAGCTAATTTTTTGTATTTTTAGTAGAGACGGGGTTTCACTGTGTTAGCCAAGATGGTCTCGAACTCCTGACCTCGTGATCCACCCACCTTGGCCTCCCAAAGTGCTGGGATTACAGGCGTGAGCCACCATGCCTGGCTGGGATTACATTTTTTAAAAATCCAGTTCACAGAAGTGGTCGCAAAGGTCAGAGTAAAAGTGGTTTAGTGCGGACTAGGAGAACATGTTACATCATAGTGGGAGAGCCTGTCACATCATACTTTCAGTGTAAGAATATTTCTAAAAAAAAAAATTGGGGCTATATTGCTTCCCTTAATTTTCTCTATTTGTTTTGCTCCACTGTATTAATCTGCTTGAGCTTCTATAACAAAATTCCTTGGACTGTGTGGCTTAAACAACTGAAATTTATTTTCTCGCAGTTCTGGAGGCTGGATGCCCAAGATTAGGTGCCAGCACGGTCTGGTTGGTGGTGGGGGCTCCCTTCCTGGCTTGCAGATGGCCACCTTCTAGCTGTGTGCACACGTGGCCTTTTCTGTTTGTGCACACGGAAAGACGGGAGCTCTGGTTTCTCTTCCTCCTCTTATAAGGACTCTAATCCTATTGGATCAGGCTCCTAAATTTATAAGCTAATAATCTAACAATAATTACTTCTGTAAAGGCCCTATATTCAAATACTGTCATAGTGGGAATTAGGGCTTCCACATAGGAATTTGGGAGGGACACAAGTCCCTCCCAAATGTTCAGTTGAGCAACCACCAATGGGTCTGTTAAGTGAATGGTATTAATATAGTAAGAATGTATCTTAAGTAGGTAAGTTAGCATGTAGTTGATATCCAGATAAGAACCAGACAGCAATCCGTTTATTAGATTGACCTCTATTGAGGCCAGACCAGAATGTCAGTTTTGGATGCAGTCACAAACTAACTCAATAGTGTGTGTTGGAGCACAAATTCAAGCTCAAAATAACATCATCAGCAACAACAGCAACTTATTGCCACAAATAATAAGAAAAATCCCAATTTGAATTTGACTTCTGAGTAAATGATTTGGGCCTGAGTGAATGGGCAGTTATCAACATTACATATATGCACTGAAGTAATCTGTATCCCTTATTATTAACAATTTGGTCATCAGATTGTGTAATGTTTTTCTGCCTGATTTACCAATTATGGCAAAAGGTATGTTTCCATCTTCCATTATGACAATGGATTTGTCAGCTTTTCTCTTGTGATTCACTGTATTTTTACTTTATGTATTTTAAGGCTATGCCATCAAGTGCATGGAAGTCAATTTTTATTTCCTAGTGAATTACTAATTCAATAATTATCTAATTACTCTATCCTTAATAGTGATTTTTTTGGCTATAATTCTGTTTACTCTGATATAGTATCTTTCCTATACGCTCTCTCTATTCCTTTTCCTCTTTTTTTTTTAGATGTACTTCATGAACGTAGCATTCAGGCAGATTTTTAAAAAATTAAATTCAGATGCTTTGTCCATTAACTGGATACTTCTCTTTGCATTTATTGTGATTACTGATCTACTTCTATTTATTTTTACCATATAATATGGTATACATTTTTTAATTGTTTTTCCTTCTTTTCACAAACTTCTTTTATGTCAACTTTTAAAAAATGTCTTTTTTCCCCTCTACCAACTTAGCAGACATAAATTTTATTTCTGTTTTTTAGTGGTTTTCATTAAATGTTTATTTTGATATTTCCCATCATAGCAAAATCTATCATTATTCAACATCTATAGTCTTCTTCCAAATATGCACAGACTTTAGAATCATTTAATACCCAGGACACCCTCCTATTTTACATGAATTTGTTTCCTAATATTTTAGAAATTTGCAATTATTGTATTACATGTGAAATATTTATTTAGATGCATTATTTTGTTTATCTGCTTATTTACCTGCATTCTTGTTCACTGTTGATACTTGCATCTCATTTCTTTAATCTTTCTTTCCTTCCTTCCTTCCTTCTTTCCTTCCCCTTTCCTTTCCCCTTCTCTTCCTTTCTTCCCTCCCTCCCTTATCTCCTTCCCTCCCTCCCTCCCTCCCTTCCTTCCTTCCTTCCTTCCTTCCTTCCTTCCTTCCTTCCTTCCTTCCTTCTTTATTTTAACAGGATCTCGCTATGTTGCCCAGGCTGGTCTTAAACTCCTGGTCTCAAGCAATCATCCCACCTCAACCTCCAAAAGTGCTAGGATTATAGGCATGAGCCATGGCACACAGCCTCCTGTAATTTCTTATTCTTGAAATAAATTAGTAGTTACCTCTGCAATGTTCTCTTAATAATAAATTCTCAGCCCTTTTGGTCTAAACAAAAACTTTATTCAGCTCTTACTGTTGAATAATAAATTGGCTATATTACAGTTTATGTTCAGTTGAGCTGGGTGCGGTGGCTCATGTCTGTAATCCCAGCACTTTGGGAAGCTGAGGCAAGTGGATTGCTTGAGGTCAGGAGTTCGAGACCAGCTTGGCCAACGTGGTGAAACCCCATCTCTACTAAAAATACAAAAATTAGCTGGGTGTGGTGGCAGGCGCCTGTAATCCCAGCTACTAGGGAGGGTGAAGCAGGAGAATCACTTGAATTCAGGAGGCAGAGGTTGCAGTGAGCTGAGATCCTGCCACTGCCCTCCAGCCTGGGTGACAAAGTGGGAGTCCATCTCAAAAAAAAAAAAAAGTTTATGTTCAGTTGATTTCTCATAGATCTTTGAAGATATAATTCTATTATTTTCTGGCTTCTTTTCTTGCTGCTGGAAAGATTGTCAGATTAATTGTAATTCTTTTGTCAGTCATCTGTCTTTTCTCTTTGATTACTTTTTTTTTTTTTTTTTTTTTGGGGGGTGGAGTCTTGCTCTGTCCAGTGGTGCGATCTTGGCTCACTGCAACCTCTGCCTCCCAGGTGCATGCCATTCTCCTGCCTCAGCCTCCCGAGTAGCTGGGACTACAGGTGCCCGCCACCACGCCCGGCTAATTTTTTTGTATTTTTAGTAGAGAGTGGGTTTCACCTTGTTAGCCAGGATGGTCTCGATCTCCTGACCCCATGATCCGCCCACCTCAGCCTCCCAAGGTGCTGGGATTACAGGTGTGAGCCACTGCACCCGGCCTCTTTGATTACTTTTAAATCTTCTTTTTTACTTTGATGTTCTGCAGTTGCATATGATCTTTCTAGGTGTGGCTTTATTTTTTATCTTTTTGTGATTTGTGTTTGCCAAATATAATGATTCATTTCATTCATCGATTTCAGAAAACTTTAGACATTATTTCTTCAAAATATTTCTATTTCTTCACTATATTCTTTTCTTTTAGAATTCATGTTTGAGATATAAACTATTCATTCTGCTCTCCATGTAGCTTAATAAATTTTTTTAACTACTTAAATTAGTTAAGTCTAATCAATGGTTTAGTTAATTAGTTAAGTCTAATCAATTTTTCCCCTGAGGTTTTAATTTAAATATATTTATTTCTAGAAATTTTATTTCATATTTTCTAATCGGACTTTAGTTTTAATAGTGATTTGTTATACCGTTATGGACTTTTTCATTAATCCTATTAAGTCATTAATAATTTTAAATATACCTATTTTTGGCATCTTTTAAACTAATTTTAATCAGTTTCCTCAACTGCCAAAGAAAATGATTTCATTTACTCATTGAGTTACTATGGGTGTTTAATTAATGAGTACACGTCCTTAGAATAGTGCCACACTGCCTGACACCTAGTAATTTCTCAATAAATATTGGCTACTATTTTTATTGCTATCATCCCCAGAAGATTATAAGGGCCTGTCCCTGTTTTATCGTTAGGCTGATGAATTTGTGTATTTATCTGTGTGTTTTCTAATTTGGGGTTGTGAGCTTTTCTTAGGGGGCCTTCATCTATGGAAATTGTGGGTGGTTTGGGAAGACATCTTTCTGGAGCAGCTTTTCTATTTGTCAGCTTTGCCCTAGGAATATTACCAACCTAGGGTGTTTTTGGTCCCAACTTATTAAAGGAGGTTTGGATTCTCAGAGAGAGGACAATATAAACTCTACAGCCAAACCCTGATAAAGACAGACTAGTGGGCCAATGCTGACATTCTTTCAGGAAGAACATGTGTAATTTACCTCTTAAAGTCCAGAGCCCAGTTCAAGACAAACAAGCTTCCCTGGTAACTTTATACATTGGTAAGTATCGCCCATAGAAGGGCCTGGCTTCATGAAGTGGCCTCAGTTCCAGCGAGTCATGTGGGCCTAAGCCTTAATCATTGACCACATGTAGCCTCAAATGCCCAGGGTAACCAACGACAGAGTCCAACAGCCAGCCTGCAGGGAGCAGCAGCATCAGTCCAGGGGTTACTGAGAGGTTACTGGTTACTGCTTGTTTTTTTTTTTTTGTTTTTTTTGATTGAGTGAGAATAACGAAGTCCAATGTGATTTTTAGAAAGGCTGTCATTGTAATTAACCAGGCTAGTACATCTGCAGTCCTGGGTTCTCTGGAGGCTGAGGGAGGAGATCTCTTGAGTCTAGGAGTTCAAGGCTGCAATGAACTATGATTGTGCCTCTGCTCTCCAACCTGGGTGACAGAGCGAGACTCTATCTCTACAAAAGAAAGAAAGAAATATTGTCATTGTAGCCTCCGTGTAATGGCCTGTAAGCCTGGATGTTAGGAGACTAAAGCAATGATTTTGGCAAAAGATGATGAGGACTTGAAACAAGGCAGGAGAAGCAGAGACTGAGAAGAGGGAAGAGCAACTATAGACTGTAAAAGAAGCTGTAGGACTTTGTTAAAGATTTCAAGAGCAAAGACAGATAAGAGTAGCAAGTAAGAAAAGGTGGACTACTGGGGGAAAGGGACTCTGTAGAACTTTGATAGTTAAGGAAGGATAGGGTAAGAGAATCCAGACAAGGAGACTGAAAAGGGACTGTCAAAATGACAGGAGGAAAACTAGAAGAAGTGATTTAAGCTTCTTTTTTGTAAAAATTTAAGGCATTACCGGTGAATTATGACTTACGCTGACCATCTATTTAGCTAAGCATGGCCCGATTTAGATACTAGAGCAGGTTCAATAACACAGAGATCTATCACCTGAGCTTTGGATGACTCACATGAAAAGCTGGCCAGGAGATGAGAAAATGGAGGCCTCTTTTTAAAAGCTTTTCAGAAATGGATCTTTCTGGTTGTCATTCTTCCTTCTGCTTGACTCATAATCCTACTTCTATAAGTGAGAAGGCGATAATCTCCTAAGAATTCACTTGAACCTTATGGAATGGGGTCTATTACTCAGTAAGCATCTTATTGGATGTCTAGTCCTAATATTTTAGTGTTGCTACTTGAAACATGATGCGTGACTTTTCTTAATATATGTATTATCAATGACTTCTCTTTGGACTTAACCTGAACAGTGTTCTCAAAAGAAGTTACCTTGTTTGTGTGTGTATGGTGTCTGTTTGTGTGTGTATGCTGTGTGTTTGTGTGTGTTTTAATCAATTTGGCCTAACAAAGGAGTCCATCCATTTTCTTTTTCCTTCTAAAACTCTGGAGGGTTGAAATGTTTTTGCCTTTGGAAGATTGTTCCCGATAACTGTCTTGATAACTGTCCTAGGTATTTGCTTGTATTTTCAGAAATAAGGAAAGGGACATTAACTTTTTAGACTCACTTCGGGATCCTTTGCTATCAACACCAAACTGTGCAGGAAAAGAACATCACTGAAATTTACATCACATAAGAAATGATTTTTTTAACTGAATTGAGTAGGTACCTAGCAATCTAGAGAAATTTCAGATTCAGGGATATTGACAGATAAAGACAAAGCTCAAAGAGATTGATGTGTATAAGATCTGAGTTTATTTATTTGCAATGAAAAATATGTTTGTCAGATGGACCAGAGATTCAAGTTAGTCTTTTGATTATACTTTTTCCCTCTGTAAGCAAGCCATATGAGAAGTCTGATTATTAGTTGGATGCTTAGCAAGGTTGTGATCAAAATTAGGGATCTAGTCACATTACACTAATATTTAAATGTGTACGCTTTTGATAGTCTATTTGCCTGTCTTCACAATTAGGATAAACTCACAAGTCTGATGAAGTACTCACAGTGGCTTGTCAGGTACCCCCTCCTCTTGGTTTTTGGTGCTTTCATAGCTTCTTAATTCACCTTCTAAGTGGATTTTTAACAGCTTATATGTAGTGTGTTATATTATATTTTTATTTTTGAGATAGAGTCTCTCTCTGCCACCTAGGCTGGAGTGCGGTGGTGCAATCATGGCTCACTGTAGCCTGGACCTCCTGGGCTCAAGCGATCCTCCCACCGCCACCTCCTTACTCGAGTAGCTGGGACTACACGTGTGCACCACCATGCCCGGCTGCTTTTAAACATTTTTTGAAGAAATGAGGTCTTCCCATATTGCCCAGGCTGGTGCTGAATTCTTGGGCTCAAGCTATCCTCTTGCCTCGGCCTCCCAAAGTATTGGGATTACAGGTGTGAGCCACCATATCCAGCCACAATATGTCATATTATACATCTAAGTTTTAATTTATTCATTGTTTTCCCCATTAGAATGCAAACTCCATGGTTCTACAGAACACAATTTACAGAATCAGCAAATGATTTCTGTAAAGGGCTACTTATGGAGTGTATAGTTTGATGTTGTTGTGCAAATGCAGCAGTAGACCATTCATAAATTAATGGACATGAATGTGTTCCAGTGAAACTTTATTTACAAAAGCAGATGGAGGGCCACATATTACCAAGCTCTGCACTAGAACAGTATCTGGCACATAATAGGAATTAAAAAAAAAACTCTATAGAATAAATGAAATGAATCAGGAGATTATTACCATCATCATCATCGTCATCATTATCATCATCTACTACATTTGCCCAGGTTTTATCAAGTAATTATTTGGCACTGTGCTAAATGACCTATACACATTTTCTTATTTAATTTGTTACTTTAACCCTATAAAGTCTGTCTGTCTAACTGTCTATCTATCTAGCTAGCTAGCTAGCTATCTGTCATGTCTTTTTTTAGAGTCATTTTAGTTTTACAGCAAAATTGAGAGCGAAGGTACAGAAGCATCCCATGTACCTCTGCCCCAACATATATACAACCCTCCCATTACCGAGATCCCCCACCACAATAGTACATTTGTTAAAATTGATGAATCTGTATTGACACATCATAATCAATCGAAGTTCACAGTTTTCGTTAGGGACACCAGTTAATATTTGTTTCAAATGCAAGTGAACAAAATCCCAAAATAACATTGGCTTATATACGAAAGGTTATCTTTCTTAATGTATATGGAGTTTAGAATAAGCAATCCATGGTGTATTGACAGCTCCAGAATTAGGAAG
Organism: Pan troglodytes; assembly: GCF_028858775.2. Classification (NCBI taxonomy): domain Eukaryota; kingdom Metazoa; phylum Chordata; class Mammalia; order Primates; family Hominidae; genus Pan; species Pan troglodytes. The sequence goes on from NC_072405.2 coordinate 115,710,660, forward strand.
AATCTAGCTTCATTCCATTTTGTTGTTCCATTATCTTCAACCGTGCATTTCCATTCAGTGGCTGCTTGTTAAGAAGATGAGTGTGGGCAAATAGTGAGAGTAAATAGTTTCTGCAACATTTGGATCTTCATTATTTCCATTTTGCAGAATAGGAAACACAGGCTTAGAAAGGTTAAGTAACAGCCGGGCGCGGTGGCTTACACCTGTAATCCCAGTACTTTGGGAGGCTGAGGCAGGTGGATCACAAGATCAGGAGTTCAAGACCAGCCTGGCCAATATGGTGAAACCCTGTCTCTACTAAAAAACAATACAAAAATTAGCCGGGCATGGTGGCGCGCGCCTGTAGTCCCAGCTACTCAGGAGGCTGAGGCAGAAGAATTGCTCCAACCCAAGAGGCGGAGGTTGTGGTGAGCCGAGATCGCACCACTGCACTCCAGCCTGGGTGACAGAGTGAGACTCCATCTCAAAAAATAAAAGAAAGGTTAAGTAACTGGCCCAAAGTAAAAGAATTGGAGGAAAAGAGATTCTATGTGAACAAACCAGGCCTCTCAGATCTCTAATTGTCTTCCAATGTTGGAGGCCATTTTCTCTCTTAAGGAAGACTTGACCTGTCCAGGTCCATTATGTATTTTAGTTTTAAACATTATTTTCCATTGGAAAACTCATTTTCTTCTATTTCAAGTGTTTTAATATCATAATGATACTAACACCTTAAGAACCTTAAGAACTACCTGTAATATTCATAAGTTAATCTGAATTGATGCATTTGGTTTTGATGCCATTGAAAGTATATTCATGACTTTCCCATGAAGGTATAACATAGCAGTACATTTCTAAATGGCACTGTAGTTGAGTCCACAGTAGGGAGAACAGAGGCCACCACTGCCACTGTGTCACTGCATAGTCATATTTTCAGCAATCAGTTAGAGAAAAATGCTGTGCTAAATATTCTCTATTTAGAAGAAATTTGCCAAATAATGTTGGTAATAAGATGATATCACTTTACCATTCATTATGACAAGAAAACATTTCATATATATGTAAAATGTTATATATATATTTATAGATATATATTTATATATTTATAGATATATATTTTATATATATTTATAGATATATGTTTATATATATATATTTTTTTTTTTTTTTTGAGATGGAGTCTCACTTTGTTGCCCAGGCTAGAGTGCAGTGGCATGATCTCAGCTCACTGCAGCCTCTGCCTCATGGGTTCATGGAACTGTCCTGCCTCATCCTCCCCAGTAGCTGGGATTGCAGGTGTGTGCCACCATGCCTGGCTAATTTTTGTATTTTTAGTAGAAATGGAGTTTCACCATGTTGGCCAGGCTGGTCTCGAACTCCTGATCTCAGGTGAACCACCTGCCTTGGCTTCCCGAAGTGCTGGGATTACAGGCGTGAGCCACTGTGCCTGACCCAAAAAAGCTGTATTTTAAGAGTTGTTTTCTCATTCTTAACTAAAATCATAAGAAATTCACATTGCTCTATCAAATTCTTACACTTATATTTTCAAAACAAATCAAGCTTCTGAAGATTTTAACAAAGGGGACTCACAACTAATTACCTCATATGATTTTTGTGTAGCTTTTTATAGTAGATTATTTTTTAAAAATGATGTCGTGCCAGGTGCGGTGGCTCACGCCTGTAATCCTAGCACTTTGGGAGGCCAAGGTGGGTGGATCACGAGGTCAGGGGTTCAAGACCAGCCTGACCAACATGGTGAAACCCCGTCTCTACTAAAAATACAAAAATTAGCTGGGCGTGGTGGCGGGCACCTGTAATCCCAGCTACTCAGGAGGCTGAGGCAGGAGAATTGCTTGAACCTGGGAGGCGGAGGTTGCAGTGAGCCAAGATCCCGCCACTGCACTCCAGCATGGGCGACAGAGGGAGACTCCGTCTCAAAAAAAAAGAAAAATGATATCCTAGCAAGTTTAAAATTTTATCAAATGTTTATTTTTATTCATTTGAGTGTATTTCTAAACTGAGATGGTGTTATTTATAATCTACTTTCTGGCAAAAGCTTTCCATTTTTATAATTTTTTAAATGCTATATGGAGTTATTTCTACATAAACAGCAATAGAGAACCACTAAAAATCTGTAGTCCAGAATAATAGTCCTTTTTGTTTGTTGGTGTAGCAGATAGACAGGCCACAGCTATTGTTGCCTAAAACTTCAAAGGTATAACTATGTTTACATACATTTTGCACATATATGTATTTGGTTATCAATGTTATATTTAAACAAGTGATATTGAGCTAATTCTGAAGATAGAAAATCCAACTTTTGTTGTAGCATTTTATTTTCATATTTCTAAAATGAGCAATTTGAAGGCAGGAATACTTTCTTATATATGTTTAAATTGTAAGTAGGAAGTATAGAGCCAGGCCCATGGACATGGCTGAGTAAATAAGTGCTTGAATGAATGAAATTAAAAATAAAACTTCCAATCTAATATAAAATGGTGTGTACAAAATACAGTACTTGCATATCTTAAGATCATACACTGAAAACATTTTCTAACATATAACTAATGAAAAATAAGGCTTTTAAAGGACAATATTTAAAAATATGTACTCAAAATTTTACTATTGAAATAAAATGATAATTTTAAAAGGTCATCTTTATATCAAAGATATAAATCCCAAGACCACTCTTCTTGATATTATGCAAACATCTTGTTTTTAGAAATATTTGGTTTTTTAAAAATCTTCTGTCATCACCCACAGTAACACTCTTTTATATTTGGATGGCATGTATATTTAATTGGAAATTGCCTGCAATTTGAAATTCTGAAGACCATTTCAACCAAAGAACTGTTTCACTCTGATTAAGCCACATTGTATTTTACTCTTGCTCATGAAGTATCCTGCCCTCAGCCCTGTTTTCTTTCACCTCTTGGTCAAAGAACTGCATCATTTCATAGTGAGAAGAGTACATTAAAAAGCACAATAATAATAATAATAATAAATGTTAATCAAAAAACTGCATGTGTCTTTCTGATTGTGCCAGTGTTGCGGTATTCAATTATGCAATTTTCATTGGCATATTAATCATCTTTTCAACAAACAAGCCGGCATTAATTAAAGCAAACCATGGATAAAGACATGTTGCCGGATCATCATTCCGTTTATCACAGTGCACAGGCTGGCCGTTAAGTAAATTCCGGACTGTGAGATGAATTTCAATGTTGGCCTCATCTTTTTTGTTGTTGTTGTTGGAGTTTGAATGCAACTCATCTAACAATAATAACAACAAACTTCAGACTTCACAAGAGAAAGATGAATTTGTCTGTAATTAATGGTGGAAAAAGAAAGAATAGCTGTATGTTTCATATGTGGAATTGGGCCACTTACATCCAAATAATTTTTGAAGATTTTCTATTTTTTTCCCCTTAACTCTAAGTGCCAGAAGGACAGGATAGAATAGTGAATTTATTGCCTTATATCTACCTTGTAAAAAATGTTCTTTGGTAAAGAGTGACTTAGTGGTTATAGATAATATGCAAAAATTGATTTTTTAAAAGAATGTATTATGATGTGTAGTATTTAAACATATGAAACTTAAAACCCTGAATTTTAATTAAAATGAAATATTTGTTGGAAATACAACACAAGTCATTACTCTTTTTGAATTCCAAGCTCAATTGCAACTGTCCTTCATCTCTTATAATTTTAGACTCATTCTGAATTCTTCTTTATAGGTGATTATTATAGTAGTTCCAGTTTTTCAAAGCCTATAAACATCAACAATAATCCTTATGGAAGAGATAAATCAATTTAACAAACTGTGTTAAAACAAAGAAAGTCAAATATGTTTCTGTTTTACTGTGCGTTTTTAAGCTCTGCATTAGACAGTAATTATAATTCATCTTAAAACACTAGTCTCCACAACTGCATCCATTGTTTGTGCTTTTTAAGGATATAGAATTTCCACATGCTGATTATCTGTATACCAATTACATATGTATTTCTCCAACTTTACATACTTTGACATTGAAACTCCACTAAAGGTAATTGCTGCCAAAATCCCAGATTATCTCTAGTACTGAAAAAATAGTATTGAACTTTCTAAAATATGTAAACCTGAAAAAATACTATTTTGTACAAAATGCTTAGACATCTGTTTCACTTCTTAAGAAGAAAAGATACATATATTGCTTCTTGGGAAAATGACACATGAGGGAAAATTGCCCTACACATAAAGGCCAACAAAGTGTCAAGTACAACAAAGGTAAGAAGCATTTTAGTACCATCAGTGTAAAGAAATAGTGTGAGATTTTACTATTTGCTTACAGCTTTGCTCAGCTCAAGGAAGTAATTATATTCATTTAATAGAGGTTTTGAGTAGTAAATGTAATAGTACACATAAAATTCCTGCCATATAAATCCTCATCGAACAATACTGATTAGTAATGATTATAATTAGATGCAAAACTTCTGTTCTGATTTTAATGTGAATAACTATAAATGAGAATTTTCATAGATTTTATATTTGTAAAATGCAACCTACATTTTTGATACTGTAAAGTAAAATATAATATACAAATACATAGTAATTAATGCCCTGCATTTGCAGTAGTTAGGAATGCTCAATGGATTTGCTTCCTAAATTAATGTAGTATTTTTTGTATATTTTGTCATTGACTCAGTTTTGTTAGACTCTAAGTTGACTTGAGACCTCTATTACTTCCCCACTGTGGAAGCAGCATTTATAAGAAATAATATGGTAGGAGTTAAATGTGATTAAATATGTCTGGCTTTGGAAATGCTATAAATTTAATTATTTTCTCTTAATGACTTTCATTGCAAATTAAAAGTTTGTTCATACAGAATATGGGTTGATCTTAGGACTTCCAGTTATTAGCGTGGCCTCATATGACTTTCTGAGCGTCTGTTTCTTTCAGCACCCCCAAGTGTAACTTAGCAGCTGTCTGTGAACAAAGAAAAATGATTCTTGGAGGTGCTGCTGGAAATTCTGGCAGTGGGATATGGAAAGCATCAGAATCTTTTTTGAAAAAGCAGGTATTTGAAAGTGACAGTTATTTCCAGACTAAACCCTTGAAGAAAGATGATGAAGTCCACAATTTTTTACACTTTATGCCTTGAGATTTAGACAATCTTGTACCGCATGCTATACAACACACACTGCAAGTGATAAGAGAAGTACTTCTTTTGCTCCACCTGTGATGTCACTTGATGACATCATCCGGTTGTGACAAACACTAAAGTTTGTGCACTGTGGTTATCAGATTCTCCCACCTTGGTCTCAGTTCCACTTGCCAGTTGTAGCACTCTGGCCCTGCTGTGGTATTCCAAACCATTACCTTTTACTTTAAACTCTTAATATGTCTCCCATAGATAGATAGATCTATCAATAGTCAGACAAGCAGTTAATCTGTCCACTGACATATCTTATGTTGCTTCTAACCACAGTCTTTTGTCTCTCTTTTCTGTTACAGCAAGCCTTATAAAAAGTATCCTCCTATTTTTTCCTCTATATTTTCTCCTAATTATCCCCATGCTACAGTAACACAGTTCTCAATTTTAGGAATTACTTTGCCTGTCAAACTCAAGGACTACTTATTGCTTGACTTCTCTGACCTCCAAAACAACCAAAGCAACTTCTTGAAACTATCTTCATATTGTTGGGGTTGGCCTTCTCTTTCCCATACCCTTGAAGCCTCCTTAATGTGGGTATTGCCCAAGATTCTGCCTTCAGGCTTGTCTTCTACTCAGCCTGTGCATGCTTCCTGGTGATCTCACCCATATCTGAGGTGTCACTAGGTCAGTGACTTCCAAATATGTAGCTTTAGCTCACATTTAAGCTGCCACCAAAAGTATATATATATATATATATATATATATATATATATATATAATCTCAAACTCAACATATCTGAAAGTGAATTTTGCAGCTTTCCTTCCAAATCAACTACTCTTTTTGCATTACACTTTTCCGTGGAAACCATCACCATCTATCCATTCCGCACGCTTAAGACCCAGGTGTCATCCTCGACTCTTCGGTACCTCCCACACCTAATTCTGCAGACGTTGTCTCTCTCCTCTCTTGTATCTGTCTCTATCCCTAGGTGCTTTAGCTTTCATAAGGGCTGTCATCATTTTTCCCTTTGAATTTACCATATTGGACTATGCCATGTCCATGACTTCCTTTCCATATGCTCTCTGCCTAGAGTGTCTTGTTACTCCATCTATATCCTTGACATTTTCCATTGTCCTTTGAAGAAGATAATAACTAAGTTACTGATTCTCAAAGTGTGGTCTCCAGACCAGCAGTAACAGCATTATCTGGGAACTTGTTAGAAAATTCTTAGGTACCATCCCAGACTTACCGAGTCAAAAACTCAGCATGAAGAACCAAGCAGTCTGTGTTTTAACAAGAATTCTGATGTACAGAATTCTGATGGCTTAGGGCAGGATTTGGAAACCTTTTTCTGTTTGAGTCCATATAGCAAATATTTTAGGTTTTTAGGCCAAAAGGCAAATAAAAGGATACCATGTTGGTTCTTATATAATGAAACAGAAAGACAAATGTCCACAAAATTTTTATTGATGAAATTCAAAACTTTATTTGTGGACATAGAAATTTGAATTTTATATAATATTCACATATCATGAAATATTAATCTTCTACTGTTTTAAAAACTATTTAAACATATAAAAACTACTCTTAGCTGATAGCTATACAAAAAAAAGGCAGTGGTTGAGATTTGGCCCACAGGCTGTAGTTTGCCCACTCTTGACCTACCTTTAGCCATTGCTAGGTCCCACCAGTCTTCTGTTTATCAAAGCCTTGAACATCTTGTTTACTTTTTAGTCATTCGTTTGTGTGTCCCTCTTCTTCACCACATCTTAATCTCCTTGAGGACAGCAATTACATTTTATTAATCTAAATGTCATCGACAAAATGTATAGTCCTTGGCTTAGTAAACATTTGTTCCCTGGGTGCAGCACACCAGCATGACACATGTATACATAGGTAACAAACCTGCACATTGTGCACATGTACCCTAGAACTTACAGTATAATTTAAAAAAAATTTTGCTCCCTTGATACAGGAAAGAATGAATACATTGGAATGTATAGATTGCCATTTTTTTGTGAATCTTCCACCAATTTATTTGACATGTTTCTTAACCTTTAAATATTTGCTTTTGCTTGTAGAAGTTTGTTAGTCTGCTTGCTTGCTTGTTCCTGCCTTATAAATATCCATAGGTAGGAATTTATTTTATTTTATTCTCTTCCTCCTTTTAAGGATATCTCTACTTCCTCTCAGTCTTTAGTCCACATCAACTGCAAAACAGGAGGCTTTTATTGTGGGTGCCCTTTTTGTCAGTTAACATTTCATCGTTTTTTTCTGAAGAAGAAGAAGAAATGGATATTGACTGTTTGCCATGCTTGGAATTTTAACTTAAGGTTATTCTTACTCTTGAAAACCTGCTGCCACCAGTTTTACAGTTTCACTGAACTTCTTAATCACAGCCTATGTGTTTTGATCACACCACTATTTTTGTTTAACTTTTTGTTTGGAAATAATTTTAGGCTTATGGAAAAGTAGCAAAAATAGTACAGAGAGTTCCCATACTTTATACCCAGCTTCTTCTAATGTTATCATTTTACGTAGCCATATTAGGATTACAAAAAAGCCGGGAATTAACATGGATACAATGCTATTAACTAAACTCCAGACTTTATTCAGATTTCTGAATTTTTTCTCCTATGAATGTCTTTCCCTATCCTAAGATCTTCACAGTATTGCATTACATTTAGGTTTTGTATCTTTTTTACATTTATTTTTTTAATTTATATATTTATTTTAGAGGTGTAGGGGGAGTTCTCACTATGTTGTCCAGGCTGGGTCTTGAATTCCTGAGCTCAAGCAATTCCCCTGCCTTGGCCTCCCAAAGTGCTGGGATTATGGGCCTGAACCACCACGCCCAGCCAGCATTGGTGGTTCAGTGGTTTTGTATCTTCTTACCCCAATCTATAACAGTTCCTCAATCTTCCCTGTCTTTCAAGACACTTTTGGAGAGTGGTACTCAAATATCTAGTAGACTGTCTCTAAATTTGGGTTTGTTTCTAATATTTTATCATGATTAGATTGAAGTTATGTGTTTGGGGCAAGAATAAAACAAAAATAATATGCCTTTCTCAGTGCATCATGTCAGGAAGCAGACAATGTTCATAGATCTTATTCTGATGAGGTTGAACTTAATCTCCTGGCTGAGGTGGTATCTACAGGCCCAGCATTTTATTTAAGGTGATCTCACTGCTGTTGAAGTGACTCTTTTTTTTTGTTTGTTTGTTTGTTTTTCTTTTTGAGACGGAGTCAGGCCGGGCATGGTGGCTCATGCCTGTAATCCCAGCACTTTGGGAGGCCAAGGTGGGCGGATCACCTGAGGCCGGGAGTTTGAGATCAGCCTGACCAACATGGAGAAACCCTGTCTCTACTAAAAATACAAAATTAGCTGGGCGTGGTGGCGCATGAATGTAATCCCAGCTACTTGGGAGGCTGAGGCAGGAGAATCACTTGAATCCAGGAGTCAGAGGTTGCAGTGAGCCCAGATCTCGCCACTGCACTCCAGCCTGGGCAACAAGAGTGAAACTCCGTCTCAAAAAAAAAAAAAAAAAAAAAAAGAGATGAGTCTCGCTCTGTCGCCCAGGCTGGAGTGCAGTGGCGAGATCTGGGCTCACTGTAAGCTCCGCCTCCAGGGTTCACACCATTCTCCTGCCTCAGCCTCCCGAGTAGCTGGGACTACAGGTGCCCGCCACCATACCCGGCTAATTTTTTGTATTTTTAGTAGAGAGTGGGTTTCACCGTGTTAGCCAGGATGGTCTCCATTTCTTGACCTTGTGATCCACCCACCTTGGCCTCCCAAAGTGCTGGGATTACAGGCATGAGCCACCAAGCCTGGCCTAAGTGACTCTTAAAGCATTCTGATATCAAACCTAATCCTTAGTTGTAATCCAGTGTGACAGAAAAAGACCATTAAAAACAAACAAACAAACAAAAAACAAATGCAAGAACAAAAACCCAAGCTTGAGTAACATGATATATGGATTCAACAGTTAGCAAAGGCATTTTTTGGAATAAAAATAAAATAATTAAGCCAAAGTTTAAATAATAGGAATTTGGTATAATTTATTGATTTAGACATATGGTGCTGAGAAAAATGGAAATTCTCTGCCCATATTTATCAAGGTGTATCAAGGTTTAAGCTGGACCCTGTATCTGTTCATTCTCTGTTCACACTGAAAAAAACATATATTAAGAATTAGCTTTTTTACTTCATAATTGCAGAACACTTTGTTTCTCTTTCAGGTAGCTGGAGTGAAGGAACGGATAAGATTATAAAGGCAGAAGCTTAGTGGTCGATAGGCGGTAGTGAGAAGAACTTTGTGGGATGGAGCCATGTTTAGGAAATTGAGTGACAACTTTTAGTCTGCATTTCACTATTCCATATTGGAATACCGCGAGAGTAACAATGGCACTTTGAGTTTGAAGGTAAATTCAATAAATAAAATAATAATAATTTAGGCCAGGCACAGTGGCTCATGCCTGTAATCTCAGCATTTTGGGAGGGTGAGGTGGGAGGGTCACTTGAGCTAGGAGTTCAGGTCTAACCTGGGCAACATAGGGAGGCCCTCCCCGTCTCTACCAAAAAAAAAAAAAAAAAAGAAAATCCAGGTGTGGTGGTACATGCCTGTGGTACCAGTTACTTGGGAGGCTGAGGCGGGAGGATCACTTGAGCTCAGGAGGTTGAGGCTGCAATGAGCTTTGATCATACCACTGCACTACATCCTGGGTGACAGTGAGACCCCATCTCCAAAACAAGAACAAAAACAATAAAAAATCCAACAATTTAAGGCATTCATTCTTTATCTACTCACATATTGATATATAACATGTATGTAAGCTCTATATTCATAGCTTGTCATAATGAAGTTGATTATATTTAAGAAGAATTTTCAGTGGAATTTCTAATTGATTCTTTTTTAATTAATTTATTTAGACATGTGCTGATTGATCACCTACAATGTGGCTAGTGTTGTGTCAGGTGTTATTTCCTCTAAGAAGGCAGAAAATATTTCATGGATAAGAATTAGGAACATCATATGTCCAGTACACTTTATACAATTTTCAGTTTAGCAATTATTTTGTAGTTTACTTACATAGCTGTCTCCCCTTTGCTTTGAATCCTAAACCCCTCTCTTTTCATTTTTATATCCCAAGCATCTGCTCTTAGCACAGTTAAATCCCTGCAAAATAGCCTTAACTTGAGTTAAAAGGAGGGAGATGTGGAGGGAAGAGCATATGCAAAGATTCGATGCTATGAGAAAGCTCAGCATGTTTGGAAGCCTATAAGCAGTTCATTCCTGGTGGAGCTTGGTTGGGAGGATGGGCAGTGAAGTTGGAGAGATGGGCAGGGGAATGAATAAGAGGTGCCTTGCATGCTGTGCAAACGCATTTAGACTTGATCTGCACGTGATAAGAAGCCATTATGGCCAGCCTACTAATATCTGTCTCATGGGAGCTGCATCACCATAATAAGAATAAAACCTGATTTTTGGATCCTTGCAGGCATTGGGGCAGGCAGTTAGTAACAGGATTGGAAGTGTGGAATATAAAGTGTAAGAAAAGAGACTTCTCCCCATTTCTGAGCACATAGCCAACTCCAGGAAACATTTAAAATAGGCATAGTTTGCCTCAGCCTCTTGTCCCCTCTTGCTCTCCCTTCCTCTCTCTGCTGGTGTTCCCCACCCTTAGCCCTTCCCTCCTGCCCTGACATCTGCCTGCTGCACAGGTAGGTACCACCTTACTCTTTTTTCTGCCACAATTCAGGCAATGCGACGTCAGTTTAAGGGCATCTCTTCTAGATTCCAGAAAAAAAAAAAAAAGGGTGGAGCTGGGAGAGAAAAGGTGGAATGATTGATAGTCACATTCTAAGAATTTCCTTACTTTTCTAAAGAGGATACTTGTAATCCAAAACAAAACAAACAAACAAAAGAAACCTAGAAAAGGTGGAATGACTGATAGTCACATTCTAAGAATTTCCTTACTTTTCTAAAGAGGATATTGTAATCTAAAACAAAACAAACAAACAAAAGAAACCTCATAGTCAGAGGAATTTCAGGCAGTGAGTGTAATAGATTGGAGTAAAATGTATCTGAACGTGAAGGAGGAAATTCTAAGGTTTTAATGGAAGGAGAGAAGATTCCATGGTCAGATTCCCAAGCTCTCTGTACTTTCCACAACTTTTCTTTCATATCTCACAGATACTCTAAACAGCTTAAAATTAAATCTGAAACACTCATTTTTTTTCAACTCCTCACACCCTGTATAAATTTAACGATTATTTCCAGACCAAAATGATTGTTTTAGAGGAGACCCAGGAGTTTTTACTAATAGCAGTTGTTAAGAGCAGAAAGGAGCTTTCTGTAGGGGCAGAGGTGGAGGTTGGGGGAAGTTTGGAGCATGGGTGATTAGAAATGTAGGATTTGCAATGACAGGATTAGAGTCAAGGCTTCTTCAGAGCGATCACATTCTTACATGGAACTTTCATAAATTAGGTTAAAAATAAAATGTAATCATTTGCAATTCCAAGGCACCAAATAATCTTGGATACGTTTTGTTTCGCATTTTGGTGAAACCGTTACTTGTCTCCGTTATTGCAGAGAAGAATCAATTGGATTTGTCTAAAACTCTTCTATTCCAAATTATAATTTTCATAAGCTGTTTTCTGTACATTAGTGGCTAAATATTAAAAACTTTTGTTATACTGTGTGTTTATAATTGTGATAATTTAATGATTTCTTCTTTTATCATCCCTTTTGAACCCAATACATAGCATATTATTTATCCTACTGACTAGCATGCTAAATATCGGCATGAATAGAATATGACTTTAGAAATTATCGATACAATACTTTTTTTTAAACGTAAGATAAGGAAATACCTTGCTTAAATTTGAGAATAAACAGAATAGTTGAATGTCAGTATAAACCAAACACTTAAGAAATTATTCTAAATAATGTAAGTGAATGGCATTTTTATATTTACAACTAAATGAGGTGTCATTTCTGGCCTGTATCCCTTCTGTGTATGTTATAATTTTTTCCAAGAACAGTTACATCTCTGATGTTTGAAGAATCTTGACAGCTATTGAAAGTAAACAACTACACTGAGATTTTTATTCCTGAAAATAATAAAAAGAGACAGAACGTTAGGTTTTAAGAAGTGATAATATATGGGCTATTAGCTAAGTATATTGTAATGGAAATTTAATTGTATAGTATTGAAGAAAATACTATAATCAAAAAACATTCTGTCTAAACATAAACCTATGTTGTTTTAAATTTTTTTGTCTTAAAAAAACCCATAGTAGTGTTTGCATCAATAAATAAAGATATTTTATGTGTGTACTTTAGTTAAAATAGTCCTTGAAATTCCAATTTAAAGAATCCTGATTCAGACGAAAGCTAAGGCAAATATGTAGATGTCTAGTACCTTAAAAAGACCATAAAGGTTATTGAAATTGAAAAACGTAAAGAAGAAAGGTTTAGTCAAAATTAGTTAAGCATCTGTTTACTTCTATAATGGTTTCAGGAGAAACAATTAATAAAAGCTCAAGATAAAGTGATTTTTTAAATACAAATTATCAAATACAGACGTGTAAAGACAATTGTACTTATTGTCACTATAACAGTTCCAATTTGTAGTGCCCAACCCTTAGAGTTTTCCTATTTCTTTTGAAAGGTGTTCTGGTAAGAACATGTTTTGATTGTGAAGTTCAAACAATATGAATTTACTTTTCTCTTTTTTTTTTTTTTTTTTTTGAGATGGAGTCTTGCTCTGTCGCCCAGGTTGCAGTGCAGTAGCGCCATCTCAGCTGGCTGCAAACTCTGCCTCCCAGGTTTAAGCGATTCTCCTGCCTCAGCCTCCTAAGTAGCTGGAATTACAGGCACCTGCCACCACACTTGGCTAATTTATTTGTATTTTTAGTAGAGAGGGGATTTCACCATGTTGGCCAGGCTGGTTTTGAACTCCTAACTTCAAGTGATCCACCCGCCTGGGCCTCCCAAAGTGCTAGGATTACAGATGTGAGCCACTGCGCCCAGCTCAATTTACTTTTCTTTTTTTTTTTTTTTTCTTTTATTTTTTGAGACCGAGTCTCACTCTGTCACCCAGGCTGGAGTGCAGTGGCACCATCTTGGCTTGTTGCAACCTCTACCACCTGGGTTCAAGCAATTCTCATGCCTCAGCCTCCCGAGTAGCTGGGACTACAGGCATGCACCACCACTCCTGGCTAATTTTTGTGGTTTCACCAACTTGGCCAGGCTGGTCTTGAACTCCTGACCTCGTGATCCACCCGCCTCAGCCTCCCAAAGTGCTGGGATTACAGGTGTGAGCCACCGTGCCCATCTTCTTTTCTTTATGATAAGTTAGTAATTAATTTTTAATTGACTTTTATTCAGAATAAACTATATTATAAAGAATCTCCTATATCTCTTTGAAATTTTCAAACATATGTTAAACAGGTAAAATAAAGAACACAATGTTTTAATTCAAAAGAACATTAATATATATTCTTTAGATGATTTCTGATTAATCACCATTTATGGAATTATACATCAAAGTTTACTGTATATAAAATAAATATACATTTTTACTTACATTAAGAACACAAAAGATGACATTAAATAAAAATTCAAGTAAAAGTAGATATGACAATAAAAGTGTACACAAATTAGATGTTCAACTTTAAAGTAAGATGGTTCCCCAAAAGAGAAAGAGCAAGTGATATATTAAGAAACAATTACATATTGACTTGGAAAATTATTTTGAGGATAAGTTTTTAAAAAATATTTGAATTATTGAAGAAAGGTTCATTTTATAATGTGATAGAGTTGATTATACCCATTTTGAAAGCATGGAAAGTAAGGATAGATTAGAAAAGAATATCAATTAAAAAACAGATGCAATCAAAATGTAGAAATTGAAGATAAGCATGCTACAGATATTGAGGGTTGAAACTGAAGAGTTACTAATTAATACATGGGAGAACTTAAGGAGGTCAGGAAAAAAGTCACCATTTATGGGGAAAGTAGTGGCTATCTCTAAAAAAGAAAAGAAGGAGAAGAAGAAAAAAAGACGATCTTGGTAATTATAGACCAGTCAGCTTAGCTTTGATACCAAAGTAGATACTAGAGCAAATCGTCAAACAATCAATTTGCAATCATCTAGAAAAGCAAAAGTTAGTGGGTAGCAACCAACATGGTTTTGTGAAGAGCAAATTGTGCTAGGCCAATTTAATTTCCTTCTATGATAGAGTGACAGGCCATGTAGATAAGGGCAAAGTAATAGATGTAATCTATCCGGACTTCAGTAACGCTTTTGATTCCTCTCCACATGACATTCTCATCAACAAGCAAGGAGATACGGTCTAGACCATACTTGGGTTAGGTGAGTGCACAGTTGTCTGTGGATTCATACTCCACGGTTGATTATCAGCTACTAGTCATCATCCATAGGGGCCATATCAATTGGCTTATGAGCAGGTGGTATCATTAATAAGACCAGTTATGTTTCTGTTGATGAAGATGGAATTGGACTGGTATAGAGGCATGTAGATAAGCCAAATCCCTTTTATACCAAAAGGAGAGAGTCCAAGTTCCAGGAAATATTTAGCAGCATCTGGTGTCTTACGGGCACATCTAAAAGGTGACAGTCCAGAGACTGAATAACAAGCAAATAAAGCTATCAGTTTTACTAATTATTATTCAGTCTTAACTGTTGTTTCAAGGTGTGTAAGTGATATCAGGTAACTATTGGATTCTGAAAGGCCCCCTGGAAATAAATTATATTCATAAACTCTATAGAAACCACACATAAAGGGAGCAACTCAAAGAGGGTAGAAGAGGGCTTTTATATTAATCAGGAAGGAATGTTGATATGTAATGGTCCAGAAATAACTGAATGGAGCACCTTTATCCTGACCTAGATTGTAGATTTGAGAACATTTACTTTACAGATCATATGCTGGTGAGCAATAATAAAATTTGTTAACTATGTAGATAAGAATAAATTTCCAAACAATTTTGACGTTTTGGGAAAATAGTCTATGGAAAAAAACAAGATAAAGACCATGGGAATGAGACAGATAAAAGATAGGAAAAAAGACTGGCCTGGCTCTATGCATTGGGAACAGACTCCAAAATATCAGTGAGCCACACTTGATATCTGTGAGCAGGGTTATGTGATATTATTAATGAACTAACCGGAGTGTGCCATGAAAGCTTAACATACTTTAAAGTATTTGTAGAGAGAAAATAATAAACACTATTAGCACATAGTTCCAAGCACCCTTAAGGAAGGTACTATTTACTCACATTGATAATGCCTTATTTAAGCTATTTGACTAGAAAAGGTATGTGGTAGAGGAGGAAAAGTGTTTTTATTATAACTGACCCTAACAATGACCTAGAAAACAATTTGAAATGATTGAATGATGAACTTGATTCCTTGGCTCGCAGTAGAAGAATTTTAAGGTTTATTAATCACTGCAGTTGCTGCTGGTATCCATTCTGTTTTGTGGCACCATTTGAACCCCATGATTTCATGAATAACATTCCCCTGCAGATAGTTGGTTGGAGCTGCCCTTATTTTTTAAATGTTTGTATTCTGTGGCTTGTCAAGAAGTAAGGAACAGGGCTTTCTTAGAGATAACTCCCCTAGGATTAAATCCAAGGGAGTGGTTCTTAAACATTTTTCTTCCACAACTCCCTGAGAATTCCTGCCAAGAGCACTGCCCATTTCATCCCTCTTAATTGCATACAGGAAGACAGAAGAGGATATTATCATCTTGTCTTTATTTAGTCTAGGGGAACACAAGATTGCTCAGAGAATATGGTTGACTGAGAGTTGATAAGCAGCAGCAGGAGCAGAGGAGAAGTGGAAGAGGTTTTAAGATAGACAAATGCTGCCATCACCATTAACAAGTATGACAAACCTTGGCTCCATGTCCCTCACATGATTTGGAACTTCCTAGTGATGTGTCAAAAAATTACACTTCCTCAGTTTAAGAAACTCTTCAAAGAGAAATCGCAGAAGTGATGGCATCAGAACTTCAACAGCCTTCTTAAATTGGATGTCATTAAATAAAGCAGGCCATCGCACTTTTTTAGTTTGACTTCTGTGATAGATTTTCAGTTCCTAGCCTGCGTGAAAAAACACTGTAAGTTTAATAGATGTGGCTATAACATGCAGACAATAAGGAATGTTGTGAAAATGCAAAGTTAGTTACTTCTTGAGGATCAATGTGTAGATTTAGCACGTTAACTTGTATTTCGCAACCATGTTCTGACACCGTATAATAATGATTTCTAATTAGAAATAGATGTGCTTATGTTAACATGCCTTGTTGAGTCCTGAGGCTTATTAAGTTTACTTGGATTCCTAGGGAAGGGAAAAATTAAGAGAGAACAAGTTTATAGTACCTAATTGTATTTCCCATAAATTATTGTGGGAATAGTATTTTCTTATTGGTGAATTAGATAATCTACAATTAAAATTTCAAAAAGAAAAAAGTATTATTAATAAGGAATGATTACCAGTTTTTTTCTGAAACAAACATATTTGACTATTCGCAAAAATGTCAGTCAAATTTGCATTATGAAAGGACCCCAGATTAGATTGCAAGGCACACAGAAAATTACATGGGTTTGGAATACAGACGTAGGTGTGAATCCTGACTCTTGACCACCATTACTTCAGTTCTCTGAGCCTTCGATTTTCAGCTGTAAAACGAAAGAAATTGTATCTACTCTGCAAGGTTAGCTGCTGTGAGAATTAAAAGATGTAATTTAAGAAGCAAACTTGGTATAATCAAAGTGCACACACAGTAGATCGTCTATAAATGGTTACTAGTACTACTAGTAGTAATAGTATTAATAGCACTTTGTTACTGTAAACAGACCAGCAATAGGAAGTTTAAGAACTGCAACTGTGAGTCACATTGATTTAGGTCTAGAGAAACACACACAGCACATAGGGGAATGTGTCAGTCATTTAGTTTATTTCTTCATTCATTCACTACATAGATACAAACTCAAAATAATGTTTGTCTTAGGACATTTTTAACTTACATGGGAAAATAGCTCCCAAAGCAGCATTTTAAAACATACTTTTTTTTTCTGTTGACATTCTAATAAAGTCAGTAAAATAGAAATACAGTATTTGGCTTTTACTGTTTCTGTAATTAGTTAAATGCTATATTACCTCACTAAAAACCATGTAAGAAAGATTCAAGTTTTCTGCTACATTTCAAACGTTATTACTACTCCTTTAAGAAAATTTGTAATAGTTAAGCTAATGATTAATCACTGGTAATCAATGAGATATATATAGCCAATTTATACACAAAAGGCAATAAAATGCCATACCATAAATTCATTTTATGCCTATTGTATAAAGAAATTTCAGTTTCAAATTCCAATAATGGTAAAATATGACATAAAATGTATGAAGAATATTTTAGCCTGTGTTTGACGGAAATATTTTATGGAGGAAGAATATATTGTAACTCTTTTTTTTAACAATGATATTTTTAAAGCAGGAATAAATCTGTTTCCAAATCATACACAATGAAGAAGGAAAAACAGTGCCTTCCCCAAAGTCAAGTGTAAAGAAGCACTGTAAATATCATGAATAAATGTCACCTCCTCACAGTATTAATAAATAGGGAAATAAAGCATGTCTCTTATCTTTTTTGGCATAATTTAAGATAGTTTATTATTTTGGAGCAGCAAGCAGTGAGCACTTGTTAGATATCATCATTTGGTCACATATTTGTAAATATATCAATTCTGTGCTGAGAGAAGGATTATACTCAACCTACTCCACTGAAAATAATTACAGACATATTCATAAATGTTTTGAACATATGAATTTCATCAAGTTTTCATCTACATGCACATGCACAGAGTTTACTATTAGGAGTTATTTTCCAAGTGCTTTGTAACACTTGACTCTAAATTGTTTCATTTATCAAGTAGAATCTTCTAATTCAGATTATTTCTTAAAAATGAAATATATTTTAAAAATTACTTTATATTTGAAACTTTTACTTTCCCAGCTAACCAACCTTGCTCAAAGATACCTTCCGTCGGGAACACAATATTTTGTTTTATTGTCTTATTGGTGTCAGAATGGAAATTTGGGAAATGACATTGAATAAAATTGCATTCATGGTGTTTTTTTACTTATAAGAAACATTATCTGCAAAAGATGTATTCACTTATTTTTCAGTAAGTATCGTATCTAAACTCGAAAAGAAATAAAATCATATACATTAACACGGTTGAAAGTAGATCCGTTGCCCAGCAATTTGGGAGGCCGAGGCGGGCGGATCACGAGATCAGGAGATCAAGACCATCCTGGCTAACACGGTGAAACCCCGTCTCTACTAAAAAATACAAAAAATTAGCCAGGCGTAGTGGCGGGCGCCTGTAGTCCCAGCTAGTTGGGAGGCTGAGGCAGGAGAATGGCGTGAACCCAGGAGGCGGAGCTTGCAGTGAGCCAAGATTGCGCCACTGCACTCCAGCCTGGGCCACAGAGCCAGACTCTGTCCCAAAAAAAAGAAAGTAGATCCTTTCAAACAGCATAATAAGAGATAATTTTGGAAATGTAGAGAGAACAGATGGATCCAGGAGTGTCAGACCAAGGCCAGGTTTAAAGTTCATGCAAACAAATGTTTTGTTATTAATAAAATGATTTGATAATGTTAACCTAAAGATCCTGAATACAGTTACCTAAGATGAAAGAATATCTACCTGCATTCGTATCTATGTCTTAACACGTGTCATGTGTCTCTCAATGCTGCAGACCACACAAATCAGAGACTAAGAGTGATTTCAGGTTAGGGGTGAGTACTTGTGTCTATCATTTAACAATGTGAGAATTTCTTCATCAATCCTTTTATTCAAACATGAAGAAATTATTATAGTTAGGCAATCTTACATATTGGGAAGGAACGTGGTGTTTGGTTCTGTGTCTAGACTTTGCATGTAACCACCATAATGATTATGGGCAAGTCACTTAATCCAGTTGGGCCTCACTTTATTCATCAGAATGTTTTGGTAATATTACCTATCTCAAAGTGTTGCGTGTGAAATTCAAATATGAAAATACAATGGCAACACATTATAAACTGTAAAGAGCAATATGAATGTCATGTGCCCTTAGGCACAATGAAGTAGCTTTTATTGGAATAGAGTGTAATGCTTAATGCCCTAATAGAATTATACTGTTTCATTCTCAGGTGGTTTCACTACAGTGTGCAAAAACGGCCCAACCAATAGCATGACTGTCTTATTTAGTCTTGGGGAAAAGTTGTGCTTGTACCCATGGAGAGGAGAAAACAGTAACCCCACCACTCCCTCCATCATCACTACCCTATATAATCAGAAAACTGAGGTAGAATGGAGTTGAGAGTAATTGAAACTGATGAGTAGGTTAGGCTGATGGCAGTCTTTCAGCCGTGGTGGAAAATTAAGAATTTCCTTAAATAGAAACAAGGTATAAATAAAATTTATTGGAGAAGAAAAAGTTCTTTGTCAAGGAAGGAAAGGAGGGGTAGTTTCCAGGCTGCTAGGAGTGCCAAGGAAAGAAAAGGTCTTCACTGAGAAGCTGCAGGATTCCAGATGCTTCCAAGAAAATCTTACACCCACCTACTATTATAGTTTAACGATTAATCACGTAACATTTTGAGAGAGTGTCCAGTTTCTTTTGGAGAATACCTCACCGTTTACAGCAGCAAAATCCCATCTGATAACAAGAGAGGTCCTTCTGGCAGCTGCTAGAGTACCAGTCCAACCAGTAACACAGTTTCCTGGCCGTGTCACTAATTCCTGCTGGAAACTTATCAGCTTCTGTCTCTAGCAGAAGAGTCCCGCCTGATTAAGAGAAGAGGCTCATCTGCTGGTAGCCGACCCCCACCCCCAACCTCCTCAGTTTATCAGCTTCTGACCAGTTCATAAATCAGTCTGTGGGATTTTTTTTTTAGGGGCATGGGCTGGAGGTTGTTTTGTTTTATCAACATGTATTTCTCTCGTAACAATTAATACTTTAATAAGAGACCTTAACCAGGAACATTAGGAAGTTAGTTAGAGACGTCTTGCAGGCAGGCGCCTCCTCCCTTGTCAGTGACAAGGTAAGGTAATCCTATACACAGGCTGCTATTGTGAGCTGAGAAACTGGCCTCCTTCACTGCCAGAGACCAGATGCACCTCTTCTATCCTAATCTGTAAACGACTTAAAGGAGCCTTATCTCGGGGCTCTTCGGCTTCATTTCATGCTTGATTTACTTTAATTTGTCTGATAGGGCACAAGGATTTGGAGACGGCCCATCTTTCTGTAGAAAACGTTCAGATTTTTTTTTCCCCCCTCGCATTGTTGTGTTGGGGTTTTGGATTTTTTTTGAAAAAAAAAATTTTTTTTTTTTAATGTGGAAGAAATCTTGCTCCAGTGCAGCAAGCTGCTTGAGTGTGTTTAGATTTAAGCTACCCCAGCAGAAAAGAGTTTGTGAAGTGGTGTGATTGTGTGATGGGCCCCATTTACATTGAAATCACATTATGTGATATATCAGGTTCCTGAAGGGAGCAGTGCAGTAGAGCGCCGGGCCCACAAGATACTTTGAAAGGCCTATATATAGCAGCAACAATTGATAGGAGATTTTACAGGAGACTTTATAAATATGTAAATAGGTGTTATCTGATTGGGTTCTGTGGCTACACATCTGTACCTCAAAGGAAGCAGAGCTGTGAGAACTACCAGGAAAACAGTAGTTTGCATTCTAAGTGAGTCTGAGAAATAGAAATGTTTTACAGGTTGACAGCAGGTCAGGGTGGAGGCACTTTGCATACCTTGGAGGGGAAGCTTCCCTGCAGTGGAAGGGATCCCTTCCCTCTCCCAGAAAGGGAGACTTTCCACTCACCGAGTTTCATTTGTTTTATGACAGTGCTCAGATCGGTAGCTGTTGACCTTTCACCCTTCTTGTTACTTCTTTAAATTGTTCATGCGATATGGTGCCAGGGGGAATTGCTCATAATGTTTTTTTGCATTTTAAAAAATGTACTTGCAGTGACCCAAGGGAAAGAAAATAAAGTCTTTGGTACATTGATCCCTTGATTAGTTATTTCCTAAATGAAAATGGAAATACTATTAAAGCAGTAATAATGTTACATCTTAATAGTTGAGGAGTCAATAAATGGCTCCCATGAGCTTCATTAAGGTTCTTAATGAAGCCATTTTTGATGGCTGAACTTTACATTATCCTTTTCTCTGTTCTCTCCTCACTTTTTATTATTTTTTTAACCTAGGAGTCATTTAAGGAAGAGAAGTAGTAGTTATGATCTGTTTCACAGATTTTGTTTCATATAAATATCATTGCTACTGCTAAAATAAAGTTAATGCTATTTTGTGGTAAACTTTTATGCAGAAGATAAAACACGAGGATTTATTTTTCAGATAGGACGTGTTTA
This sequence comes from Pan troglodytes, assembly GCF_028858775.2. Taxonomy (NCBI): domain Eukaryota; kingdom Metazoa; phylum Chordata; class Mammalia; order Primates; family Hominidae; genus Pan; species Pan troglodytes. Next base: position 115,732,233 of record NC_072405.2, read on the forward strand.
AAATAAAGTAGGCAATTTAAATCTGTATCACACTGATACGGTTAGCAGATATATTCCCCATCGATTTTATATTCTTGTATGTTGTGGTCATCTACACATCAGATATATATATATTACAGAGATTTGAAATACCTCCTTCACCTAGTCCCAAAGCAGTAATGGAGATTAACCAGTCCTAGTTCAACTGTAGTTTTCCCCAACATTTAATATTGAGCTGTTCATACCCTTTATGTGGTCTTACACTTCTTTTTCCTTTGCTACAGTAGAACCATGATTACATCCTTGTATATCTAAATAGATGGTTCTGGAGACTGTTAAAGAGCCAAGTCACCTCACTCCCTATATGACCTCTGGGATTAAAATAGTTTTTGAACAATTTACATTTAAAAAATCCAAGAAAAGCAAGAACAACTTTATTGCTGGGAAACACTACTTGCGACTATGTTCGTCGGGCTACTTAGAAATATCAGGGCAGGGGGCTGTGCATGTTTTTTTGTTTGTTTGTTTGTTTCCAAGGAATTGTTTCAATTTGGAATCTTCTCCTGGAGATGATTCACTATAATGAAATGATAGCAAACACCATTCAGTCATGAAATAAAGTGACTGATTATGGTTAAAATATGCAAAAGGTATTTTATCTCTCTGCTTCTGATCTCCCCCCTTCCCTAATTCACAGTAAAGGTCTCTGGGTGAAATGGCATGATTTAAGGTGATTGGAATTACTTTCTGATTCTTGTGGAGAGGTTGCAAAACACCTCTGACAAGAATTGATTGATTATTGAAGTCAACAGTTGTTTCAAAGACTCCTTCCAATGACAATATAATAATAAAGCTGTTGGTTAGGAGGTACTGGATCGTGGACTCAGGCACTAGGGTGGGGACGTGAGGGACTGGGTCTGCCCCCTGAAACCTCAGGAATGCTCATCACTTCATATTCCACAAAGAGTGTCTCCAAAAGAGGAAGATTGAGAAAGTCTTAAAATATGTTCATTGCTTTAGAAATTTTACCCTTTTCTTCGGGTTTCACATATTCACTTCAGAGTGCTTGGGTATCTGTGGTCAGTCTCACAGGTAGTTCCTTGGTGTTGAAGACAACAGGTCTGCAGGCAGTATGGGACCCCTGATTCAGGCCTGCCTGTAGCACTCGGGAATGCTGTCTCTGGACCAGCCACTGAATCTTCCCACTGAGCAAGAATGGCCTTCAACACTGGCTGGGCATGGCCAGACTGGCATGTAGGAAGTCTCTATTGTTGATGTTCTCCAACTCCCTCATCCTTCAGCAGCTTCCACTTCTGCTGGCTCTTTGCTCTGCCAGGTGCTAATGTTCCCACCTTTCTTTCACTTTCTATCTTATAGACAAATCTTCTCCCAGGAAAGATTCCAATCAGCCTGTCCACACTGAGAGGTAAATAACCGATGATGTATAAGTTGTTCTCTCTTTACGGCCTATTTGCATTTTAGCAAGTTTCAAAACATAAAGGCAAAACAATTCCTGTTGTTGTAGTTGGGAAGTGGGTGTGCATTTCTCAGCTCTTCACCTAGATGGGGGCCCATGGCCAGAACCAACCCAAATTATGGTAGTGATTGTCATGAACCTTTGCTTTATTTTGACTCTGGAGAACTCTGTTAAATGGACAGAATTATTTAATTTAGATACTTTCTGAACTCATCACATTGCTGATCCGATATGAACATTTTTTTGAATCATAGTGGATGAATTGTTTTAGTTGGTATAAGTTTGGTATCAAAAAGTCAAATGATCTAATACAAGCTAGTAATTTATTTTAGAGGAAAAAAGCCTTTCTTTTGAGGTCACAACATTATACCCTGAACCTTTAGCTACCACTGCTGCATACTCTTGATTACAGAAATCACTTGGTCAGTTCAGACCAAACCAGTAATCCGAAACCAGCAAGCCGATAGTTATGGTACTCAAGAGTGAACTTTCCTTATAAAAGGCACCACAGGTCAGACGGGGTGGTTCATGCCTGTAATCCCAGCACTTTGGGAGGCCAAGGCAGGTGGATCTCCTGAGGCCAGGAGTTCAAGACCTGCCTGGCCAACATGGTGCAACCCCATCTCTACTAAAAATACAAAAATTAGCCTGGTGTGGTGGCACATGCCTGTAATCCCAGCTACTCGGGAGGCTGAGGCAGAGAATTTCTTGAACCTGGGAGGCGGAGGCTGCAGTGAGCTGAGATCATCCCACTGCACTCCAACCTGGGCCACAGAGCAAGACTCTGTCTCAAGAAAAGAAGGCACAACAAATGTATATCCTTGAAATGAGCTGAAGACATTGGGAGCCCTATTTAGACTAAATGTTTGGGCTGTTTGGAAAAATATTATTTATATTGCTTACATGTGAAGAGCATAGGTTTTGAAATCAGATGATCATGGGCTTTGACCCTTGTAAACCAGTTGACCTTGGGTCTCAATTTTCTTTTCTATGAAATGGGAATAATAATGAGTACCCCCAACAGACTTACTAGGATTGAACGCTGTATTCTTTTGTAAAACGTTAAGCACCATATCTGATATGATGAAAACAGTCCACAAATAGTGGATATAGTAGTCATAATGTAAAAGATTAGTTTTATGCATTTTTTATCACTAGGTATTCATTCAGTAGCCAATCATGTGGTATACATTCCTTTTTATGCTAGCTTTTAGTGGTCTTTGATTAATGGGTGGACTCTAGAGGTTTTATTTATGTTAAAGGGTGAATGTATCTCAAAAAGAACTGCAGAAAGAGAAATAAGCCCTTAAAAATTTCAATGATTTAATATGCATGGTTAACTTTATGAATGTCAGAGAAGGATATTGTTTGTTTTTCTGTAGATTAATTGGTCAAATAACTGTATCTTTGATATAAGGAGACAGTGGATTGCTTTTACCTTTGGAATTTGAATAGGAAAGATAGTACTTGGAGATTTTTATATTACCTTACATATCATGTGCCAGAAATACATGTATGTATATGTGTGTGTATGTGCATGTTTCAAAATTTTTCTTTTTTTCACCTTTTAAATGTAGAAATAGCTTCAGTTTTCCCTTGTTAAGTCATGGCTTTGCGAGTCTTTAAAGGTATTATTCTAGTTTGTTTTAAGTGTTAACTCTACATGATCAATGGTTTACATTTACATGAAAAGCTGCTTTCACAATGAGTGAGTTTCAGTGGGCTCTTTAGCTCTTGTGTTTGTTGTTGTGGAATGGTGGGCCCAACATGCAAAATAGCAGATAAATAAGGAAGACCTCTTTTAGAAATAGCATGAGTCAAATTTAGTAAATTACATTTTTCTTTAGATTGGACAGAATTTTCTACCCTAGATATTTTTTAAGGCCCTTTATGAATTCCAGCTTCTGTCTTTTCTTATATTTATGATTTCACTAAAATCCTCAGGTAGCAAAATACCTGCACTCATGAATCATTTGCAGATAATAGTGGTTTAGACATTCTCTGTTCAAATTGATAATGGGTATCTGATCCAAAGCGATGCATATTTTTAAGGTCTATATAAGGAGTTCATGGGGGAAAAGTCCCTTTCTTTCAGATCTCATGTACATCATCACGTCAGTAGTTAGTATCCTAGATGTAGAAATGTAGAATAAGGCAAACTGGAGAGCTCTTCTATTGTTTGAGTCTCCAGATTACTTTATAAAAAGCACATCTACTCCAGACAGAATCCCTCTTTACTTTGTGCTATTAGCACTCTTGTGAAAGATGGAGGTGTACATTTGCATTTTTCTTTGTGCCTGCATTCTTCAAGTATTTGAATCAGTATTTATGAAATTGTCTTTTTGAAAAGTTATATTTTTAATTATAAAGGAGGAGATCTATGCTTTAAAAAGGTATTGAATTTGTTTAGAATATTTAAACATTTTATATGGTGCTAACATTCTATTTCATTAATGTATGGATTGGTTTATTTGAAGGATTTTCTAAGGGTGGAATACATTGTTCACAGGGAGTAATCTTGCTGTAATCACTCACTCTCATTCTGCAGAGTGCATAAGCTGCACCTTGGGAGCTGGTTGAAAACATGGATTTTTTGGATTATACTCACAAAGATTTGAAATTAGTAGGTCTGGAGTGTCTTTTTTTTTTTTTCCCCAAGATTAAGTGTCACTTTATGGCCCAGGATGGAGTGCAGTGGCATGATCTCAGCTCACTACAACCTTTGCCTCCCAGGTTCAAGTGATTCTCCTGCCTCAGCCTCCTGAGTAGCTGGGATTACAGGTCCCCACCATCACACGTGTCTAAATTTTGTATTTTTAGTAGAGATGGGGTTTCACCATGTTGGTCAGGCTGGTCTCAAGCTCCTGACCTGAAGCTATCCACCTGCCTTGGCCTCCCAAAGTGCTGGGATTACAGGCGTGAGCCACCGTTCCTGGTCATGTCTTTTTTTTTTTTTTTTAAATAAGGGAGCCAGATAGGCCTTAAAATACGTCATTCACTCTCTGATGGAGATTTAAGCGATAAATTACAGTGTCTAATGTATACATGTAACCTTGACGTATCTAGCATCAGTCCCACTTGTAGCCCAGCTGTACAGATGTCTAGAGTATATTGCGACTGAATGGACAGTATGGATTCTTCACAATCTCCAGTCTCACACCCAGCTCTGTTGGTTTTTGTGAGAAGCCTCACTATAAACAGCGCATTGCTTTTCCTTGCCACAGTACTTGTTGTGTCTGCCTGAAGCACACTCTTCTCTCACCTCTTTTCTGAGCCTCAGGCCAATTATCAGCTACCCAGGGATGTCTCCTGTTACCTCCCTGAGGGTCTCCATTTTAGGAGCTTTCATCCTACCCGTGCTCTTCTTTACAGCACTTGTCACAATTGCAATTTATGTCTTCCTGTGTGAATGTTTGAATTTTGCTTGTCTTTTTCACTAGACTCGAAGCTTTTTTTGGTTTGTTTCTGGTTGCACCCAGTGAACTTAATATCGAGCCTGCACATAGTAGGCTCTTAATCAGTATCCATATGAATGAATGCATCAGAGTTAATCCTTCATCTGGCTTTCTGTTAGAGGTACATAGCAATTAAGGCTGTGAATTAACTTACTGACCTGTTAGTGTGAATGAATGTTTGAAGGACACAGGGTATAACATTATCATCTTTAGTAACTCGGGAAGCTTTAAAGGCCCTGGAAGGTAAGTGTTGAGAGGGGAGAGGATGTACACTAAACAAAATCTCTTGAACTTTCTGTTACAAGAAAAGTTAGAAAGTTACTGGAACTATTGAAGTGCCAAATATAATTAACCATGTATTAATTTCAAATAGGAAGATATGTTAAGATAAAATTTTAGTAAATTCAGATTTTTCTCATGCAAATATTGCTTGTGGTTATTGGAAATGCTTAATACTAATGCCGCTTTCCATCCTCTCTTCAAGAGGACAAGGAGATAGGTATAAATAGGAGGATTGAGTGTTTATTGTGTGCTACGTGCTAGGCACTGTGCTTCTTATTTGCATGTAATTTCTCATTTGATCTTCGCTACCCTATGAATAGCAAGAAGTAAGATTAAAAGCTCCAGGGAACATCCATCTACTCACTCAGTATCTTATTTTTTTAAGCCACTTTTTTGTTTTGCTTTGTTTTAGATTCCTAGGCCAAGATCTTTAGTGTCTACCCTGCATTCTTGTATTATTTAGAAACCTTTGTAAGAAATAACAAATCCTAGTATGAATAAAATACAGATAGTAATAATTATGGTTTACAGAAGTAAAAATGGCAAAGGATTATGATGCCCTTCAGGGTTGCAGGCTGTGGTTCTTTGCTGTCTCCAGGCTCTGCCCTACTTTGGGCTTTAGACTTATTCTTAGATTAGTTGCTCTCATGGACTCTGTGCAGACATTGGGGAGTAGGGGAGCTCTTCTCTCTAGGCAATTTTAAAGAAAATATGAACATTAACTCTGATTGCTCTGGCTTGAATTCCATGTCCACTTCTTGAACCAGTCATTGTGCAAGAAAGAAAAAACAACTTCTTTTTTTTTTTTTTTTTTTTTTTTTTTTGAGGTGGAGTTTTGCTCTTGTTGTCCAGGCTGCAGTGCAGTGGCGTGATCTTGGCTCACTGCAACTTCTGCCTTCCGGGTCCCCGGGTCCGAGCAATTTTCTTGCCTCAGCCTCCAGAGTACCTGGGATTACAGGCGCCCACAACCAAATCTGGCTAATTTTTGTATTTTTACTAGAGATGGGGTTTCACCATGTTGGCCAGGCTGGTCTTGAACTTCTGACCTCAGGTGATCCGCCTGCCTCGGCCTTCTAAAGTGCTGGGATTACAGGTGTGAGCCACTGTGCCCAGCCAAAAAGAATAAACTGAATAGTCTTAGTCATGTCCTATCTGTTACCCCCCTTGAGACAGCAGGCAGTCAATTTGTCTTAAGCCACATAGAAATTGAATGCTCATGGGATGAGAAGGAATAGATTCTGGGAAGGCAGTGTGTGTGTTGGTTTTCTCTTGAAACTAATTATTAAAAGGAATGCAAGCAATGTTATAAGATAAATATATTTGGGGATAATTAGTATTTGAAAATTATGTTCTTATCTGGATATACTTTTAGATAACCCTGAATAGTGGTAGTTTTAAAAATATTTCTATTTTTAGTCTTCAAGTAGGTTGGTCTATTTACAGTTGAAATGGGACATTATTTAGGAAAAACATATTTCTGATGCCTCAGTCTGTCCTTAAGGTGGCCATGTATTCGGATGTTTATAATGATGAAATGAATAATTTATAGTACATGGAATAGTGCTACTGGACTAATTGTTTCCCTTTTCTTTTTTTGGCGAGGGTTGCTGTTCTGTATGTCTAATATGGTAATGCTATCATGGGTAGATATAGTTAAAATTTGTCAAAAGCAGACTGTGTGTCTAGCACCGTTCCAGAGTATTATCTATAATTTCTGCCACAAGCCTATGAAATAGGCACTAAATACTATCCTCACTTTCCAGGAAAAGAAAGTGAGGTCCCACAATTAGCCAGTGATAAAATAAAAATGCCAACTCATGTCTTTTGCGTCTATAGCTCTTGCTCTAACCATAGTGTTACTTTCTGTCCAGGGTCTTAAAAATGAAAAGAATCTTCTATTCATCGTCTGAGTAAATTTCACTTACTTGTTGACTTTTTTCCTTTTGCTTCTGAAAACAAGTTTTGTGGAACCCTTCACTACACTTCAGTAATTTACTAAAGAATAAAGAATATGGAATAGAGGACTTAAGCTTGTTCCGATATTTTCAGTCAACGGAAGTAGGGTTTATAACTATTATTACCATTGTCAAGGATAACAGTGGTCGAATCTTAAGTAACAAAATATCTTAATGGAGACATTTGCTTAATGAATTATTTGGCAACAGGGGTTCTGATGTCATGTCCAAATATACTCAGGATACACGCTGTTACTCTTAAAAGTGATTTTCCTTGACAACTTGATGATATAAAAATTCTTTAAAGTTATTTTCCTTTAGCTTTATCGAGATATAATTGACAAATAAAAATTATATGTATTTACAGTAGACAGCATGATGTTTTGATATACATGTATACTGTGAAATGATTACCAACATCAAGCTAATTAATACATCTATCACCTCACATATTTATCTTTTTGTGTGTTTGTGGTGAGAATACTTAAGATCTACTCTTGGCTGGAGGCAATGGTTCACGCCTGTAATCCCAGCACTTTGGGAGACCACGGTAGGAGGATCACTTCAGGGCAGGAGTTTGAGACCAGCCTGGGGAACATAGTGAGACCCTGTCCACACACACACACACCACACACACACACACACACACCCCTAGTTGGGTGTGGGGGCACGTGGCTGTAATCTCAGCTACTTAGGAGGCTGAGCCTGGAGGATCACATGAGCCCTGAGGATCACATGAGCCCAGGAGGTCCAGACTGCAGTGAACCATGTTCATGCCACTGCATTCTAGCCTGGGTGACAGAGGGAGACTCTGTCTCAAAGAAACAAAAAATCCATTCTCTTAGCAAACGATGAATACCCTTGATCATTGTGTGCCTCTCTTTTAGAGCTGGCCAATGTTTACTCTATTACCATAGCATGGATAATATTTTCCTCTGAAAATTTTGTGACTAAGTTGATTTTATCTGTTAATTCAGTCAGATGCACTTTGAAAATGGATATCATCATTGCTATCTCATAGACACCTTTTTTGAAACTACCTAAGGATTAGGAAAAATAAATGCCATCTTTGAAGAGAGGCAGACCACAATAGTAACTCATGTATTCATATATTTGTCACCCTTTCCATCTGTGTTTACAACCCATGCCTACACACCTGTGAATCATCAGCATGTTCATACAGGAGTCTCTGCTGCAATTTCCTTGTGCTTGGTGGATCTATTAACGTAGATACAATTATACTTCAGCATTTTAGCTCAGATGGATAGCAACTCGTCTTTCATGGTACAGTTTATTTATTCAAATTAAAGTTTAATTTCACTTGTAGATTTGATAAAACGCTTACTCTCTGTTGATTTAGTCTTCTCAAATGTCCAAACATTTTTATAGTTTTACACATCTCTCATGCATGAAAAATTGAGAATGTGTGTGTTGATTTGCTGGAAATGAGTCATGCACTGAAATCATGCAGATTCCTTTGTGTTATTACAGCCACATAACTGCTATAAGCAGAGAAGAAAAATAGGAGGAGTTGGCCTGAAAGGAGGTGTTTTCAGTGGCAACAAGCTCTTTGAAATGTAATTGTTATGAAGGAAAATATGAAAGCCTGGTTGAAGAGTGCATACCTTTGAAAAATATGTGCTAGACAAGCAAGATAATGTAGTATTCTCTAAACCATTTTTGACTTCTACATTTTGGAATAAGGACCTGCTAGGTTATTTTGAACTTGAAATAGACTACAATTTTAAGGAAAGTTGTAGATTACTTTGTGATATATCACTGATGACAATTGTGCAAACATTTAAAGGCACTAAGGAAAAAATAGTAAATGGACAAGAAACTCTTTTGATAATGTTAGTTAAAGGGAACTTTGCTTTAGGATTTGGAGACAAAAATAATAAATATAGCCAACATATATTTGGTGCTTCCTATGTATCACACACCATTCTACAGAAATAGCAAATATGAATAAATCATTTAATTCTCTCAATGTCTTCATGGGGTGTGTACAAACAGCATCTCCATTTTATATGTGAAAAATACTGAGGCTAAACACAATTCAGTAACATGTCTACTGTTATATAGCTAGTAAGTGGCCAATCTGAGATTTAAACCCATTTCCAGAGACCAGTGTTTAAGTTATTATGCTATGGTGTATAATTGGTGGGTGAGAAGAAGGTTCATACCTGAAATTTTATATGGTTTTGATAATCAAATATGGTACTGTAAAAATGCTTAGCTCAATGCCTGAAAACTAGTGATAGTTGAAAAATAAGAATTATTATTTACAGTTTTGAGTTAAAGATATAATTTTAAATTATTTGAATAAGGATGAGAAATGATCTCGTACCTAGGAAAAAGAAAAAAAAAATGAGATAATCCTACAGTATCCTCCCAAAGATGATTATTTTAAGGAGTTTAAGATACTTTTGAATATACACTGCTCTGATCCTGGATTTTCATATACTTGTTTGCCTCTAGTGTGTGTTACATGTCACAGACTGGAGATAATGCAGTTAATTGTTTGGGGAACACATTGATATTATGCAGATGTTTTTGAGTTAAAATGAAAATGGAATTCAGAACTCACATACGTATTATAATAAAGGAAACAATTCTCACACATGCAATATAGGAACACTTGACTTCATGGTTTGGGCTCCTGAGGTCTCAAGTGTGTTGACATTACTTTTGATGGCCTGGATTTTTTTTTTTAATGTGTTCTTCAGAATTCACTCAGGAATGTTTAGATGTGATTTTGTATATTTTGATTAACCTATTGTCTTGCCATTACTATAGCTATGTGGTAACCTTTATTCCACCTTCATTATGAGAATGCCTGTAGGAAAAATACGTTTGTGCTGGCCTAAAATTCTCCAGTTTCGAATTCTCCTTTTCTAACTAAAAAAATTGTTTTGATAACCTGAATTTTTTGATAAGCTATCTTGTTAGGAATAGAAATATCCTGTTATTCTAGAAGACTATACCAAAGGGAACAAAAATAAAGAAAATAACTATTCAATTGATGAAAGGGATCACAAAGACAGATAAATTTAAGTGTTAAATGCATACAGGGCAACAGAACATTGTTTAAGGCAAACATTTTCAAGTACATACAGGCCAATTCCTATCTTAATACCAAAAAAAAGTGAGATAGAAAAATTTGTCTTAAAAGACTTTTAAGTTGATGTAAAAATGCAGTGTGTAAAGGAATCATGACAACACTTAATATATATTTGGGCAGCAGCCTCTTAAGTACTATGCACAAGCTCAACATGCATGTCAATTACTTACTAATATCAATGGGATGTGAAGGCAGAGTGTGGAAAAAATAGGACAAAATCTCCACTTTATTGCAGAATCCAGTGATAAGCTTCGTAACACTAAGAGAAAAAATATAATTTAATTCAGCCTAATTAAGTTACACATTGTGGGTACACGCTCACACACATATTTATATATGTATAGATGACATAATCCTTTTCCTCTGGCAGCATTAATCTAGTTGGGTAGATAGGCACGTGCATAGGAGCAGATGGTTGATTGTGATAAGCATTGTCGTAGAGGAACAAAGCGTTCCAGTGATGTACTGGGGTGGAGATTATTTCTGGGTGGGAAGGATATGGGGAAGCTTTTTTTGGAATAGGTGGTTTTTGAGGTGGACTTTGAAGTATGAGTAATTGATAGAGAGATATTTTGTTATATGAAGAAGTGTCCAAGTTTAGATAACAACGTTAGAAAAGATATATGGACAATTTTAGAGAGTAAGAGACATATGGGGAGGGCTGGGGCCTTAAAGTGTTGAGATTAGCTGATAATAGACATCGTCTACAAGACACTGCTGAAGACTTTGAAGACCATCCTCAGTAGTGTGAAAAATGACTGTGGTCACAATGATGACCAGAAATTTACATATATGTTAAAAATTTGATGTAGCTAAAAGGATCAGGATTCAAGATAGTAGACTGAACATATGTGCCCACAGTTCTTGCCTTGAAATCCTATAAAATTTGTGTATGTGTATATATATCTATATATCTATATATATATATATACACACACACACAAACACACACACGCATGCACACACGCACACCTCCCCCCCATACACACACGGTGATCCAGAAAACAGGAAAGACGGCCATCAGTAAATCTAGAAACTGTGAGCAATTTCTAGAAGATGGAAAGTAAATAGAACTGTACTCCTAAAAGCAGAAAACCAATAATATAGCTCCATATAGTTTCAAGAAAAAAAACTGCTTTGAAGGATGAGAATATTTCAGTGAAACTCTTAGCTCAGAGGAATATATTAAGGGGGGAGGGATGAGTCAATCATCACAGTATTAATTAATGGCTTCAATAAATTATGTAAATATAAAGGGAATTGCATTTAAATAATAGAATTGATAGAAAATTGTAGAAAAAAATATGGAACTCAAAAGTTTAAGGGCAAGAATTTGAAGAATAATAATACAATGTGAAACTTTCTTTTTTTTTTTTGAGATGGAGTTTCACTCTTGTTGCCTAGACTGGACTGCAGTGGTACAATCTGGGGTCACTGCAACCTCTGCCTCCTGGGTTCAAACGATTCTCCTGCCTCAGCCTCCCGACTAGCTGGGATTCTAGGCATGTGCCACCATGCTCAGCTAATTTTGTATTTTTAGTAGAGACTGGGTTTTGCCACGTTGGTCAGGCTGGTCTCAAACTCCTGACCTCAGGTGATCTGCCCACCTCGGCCTCCCAAAGTGCTGGGATTACAGGCATGAGCCATAGTGCCCAGCCGAATCTTTCAAATAACTACAGGAAAAAAATAAGGAAGAACTTGCCTTCTATGGATATAAACACCTATTATGTAAGTACAATAATTAGGTCACTAGGTTATATAATAGTGTAAAAAAAGACAAATGAAAGAGTAGTACAGAATTCATCCAGATATTGTTTCATGCATGTGTAAGTATTTGGTGTGTAATAAATGCATATGAAAGTCATAAATTAGAATGAACTATTTAAGAAATGTCATTTAGTCAATTGTCTTGCTATTTGGAAATAAATAAAATGAGATTAGACCTCAAATTGTTAATAGCTCTGGCTTCTGGTGAAAGAAGTGGAATAAGGGAAGCTTAAAAGGAAAGTTATCTTTTTCAGAAATATATGTTTTGGATGATTTTATTAAGACTATATACAGGCATTACTTATATAAAAATGTAAAAGGAAAAGTTAGGAACGATGTTTGGGAGAACAACATCTTTTAACTTTTCACCATGTAATTAAATGCTGTTTTCTACTTAGAACATAGTACATCTTTGAAAATGAGAAGTACAACATTGTGATTTATAAATCAGCAGAGTTTGTCTGTATATTCTTCTGTTAAGATGAGCATTGAAAATATATTTATGGCTGGGCGCGGTGGCTCATGCCTGTAATCCCAGCACTTTGGGAGGACGAGGTGGGCAGATCATGAGGTCAGGAGTTCGAGACCAGCCTGGCCAACCTAGTGAAACCCTGTCTCTACTAAAAATACAAAAATTAGCTGGGCATGGTGGTACACACCTGTAATCCCAGCTTACTCGGGAGGCTGAGGCAGGAGAATCGCTTGAACCCGGGAGGTGGAGGTTGTGCCACTGCACTCCAGCAACAGAGCAAGACTCCATCTTTCAAAAAAAAAGAATATATATTTTTGTATAGAGTTCCGATATTGTTATTTCAGTTTGAAATTATAACTTTCTTAGGCTCTATTTAGCTGTGTACCTTTGGAAGTTGAAAGCTTTTGTGTGAAACTGACTAGATTCCATTGCAAAGCCTGTCTTCTTAACCCTGAAGGTATACTGCCTTTCCTTGTAGCTCAGTGGCTATCATACATTAGGCACTCAGTAAATTTGATGAGTGGAAATATAGCCTAATGGTCTGATAGAATTAAATGCTAGGTCTAGTTCTTATTCTAGCCCTAGCTCTGACTTTGAGCAAATTAGTTTTAATTAATTCATTTTTTTCATCTGAAATGGGCTTAAAATTACCTGTCTTACAGATTTTTTTTGAGATGATAAAATGAAAATATTTAGTACAGTACTTTGTACATAATAAATGGTCAACAAATGTTAGGTACTATTTCTGGAAGAGGGGTATTCAGTTAAAGTTTTTCAAACATTGACCAAAAAAGCTAATAAAACTTTTTACATCCATATTGTGTGAGACTTATACCAGTACCCCAGAGAATGTAAGCTTGATATCACTTGATGTCTATTAGGAAATGCAGAAAGGCAGATCCAGAGTACAAAATGACGAGCGATTTCCAAATCACTAGCTTGTCTTCCATACTGTGGTAGCAATTCTGCAGCCACACTGCTCGCCCTGCTCTTGTGTTGCCCCTCCCCACCAACACCTCCCCAACCAGTGGTGGGATCGTCAGTATGCAGTGGCCCAACCAGGAATATACTAAGGTTATGCCTTTTTAGACATCAAGAATCACAGCATCCTGAGCTTTGAAGTAAATCCTCTGAAAGAGTAATTTCTTCTCTGCTCTATTGCATCTGTCAATTACTGCACCCCCCTACCTCCGTGCCAGTGGTGGTTGTTACTGTGTTGGTGAAATTCTCTGCAGACTGACCTTCAAGGAGCTGTGACACTAAAATACCACAGGCATTTAGTTGCTTTGTTATTTAGAAGAGATGATCAACAAATTGTTTGACATGTTAGGAATTTATTTTTGTGGTATGTTGGGTGTGTATAGCCTCAGCATCAACTGAGAGTAATGATGTTCAGGCCCCCCTGTGGTCAAAAGCAACTGGGAGAACATAGTGGCAGCATCACAGTGAAGATGTATAGATTATATGTAGCTGCCCATGTGCAAGTCCTGACTTCTCCCCGGACTGCTCCCTGAGCAAGTCTCTAAAATCTGTTTTGTTCACTACATCAATTTAGAGCTGTACCTACCTAGAGTTACTGTATCAAGTAATATATGAAAATACTCAATAGCCTCTAAACACATTTGTTAAGTATCAACTATTAATATATATATATATAGGAAAGTGCTTATACTGCATAATTGAGGCGCTTTGGGGAGATATAACTATGTTAATGCTGGAAAGTCTACTAAAGTAGATTAAATGCTATACAAAAGTATAATCTTTTCTGGACAGGTTAAGGTTGTCATAATTGTTGGTTTTTACGACCATAAATTCTGTAAGAGGAGAAGGTCTTTGATTCTCAATGGTATCCTTATTACCAACATTTTTTCTCCATCATTTGCAGAGTGAATGAGTAAATAAGTGAAAGATGCCTAAACTATACTTATCACTCCTTTCCGTTTTGCCTTATCTAATTCGTCATGGCCCTGGCAATCATAGAAACATTCTTGGGTGTGTGTGTGTGTGTGTGTGTGTGTGTTTCTCTCTCTCTCTCTCTCACACACACACACTTTAACTATTCAATTTTAGCATTGAAAAATGTTCAGGCCAATAATTTGAGCAAGGTACCCTTTCTTTACTCTGTGGGCAAAGTCAGAAAAAGAGTCTGTAAAGCCTTTGGTGCGGAACAGGATTTTCTCTCCACATCAGTTTTAGATGGTATCTGTGATCAAAGAGACATATGCTGTTCGTATGCTTCCTCTGTACTTCAGAACTGGCTGTGACCTGGAGGGTGTACGAGTGCCCTTATGTGGTTGCCTAGAAACTTTGGCTGCACAAGTGTCAACTTTCTTTTATGGCTCTAAGGGAGAAGGAGCCTCACAGAGAGCTCTAGACTTTCTAGAGGGAGAAAAAAAGATTCTTGTGTGTTTAAAACAAGTGTCTCACCAGGAGATAATGGTCGAGCTGTGGGTTATAAATGATGCATTTTGTTCTTTTCGTCTCGCTGATGGCACAAGGGGAAAAAAAAAAGTTCATCTCTCGCTTATCAAAATACTGTGACATTTCTTCTTCCACAGGAAAATTTTCAATCACAACCTTCTTCAGCAATTGACACCAAATGTATCCAATTGTAAAATCCTACAGTGTAATTAAAACCTGTTTGTGACCCCTATTCTTTTAAGCACCTCACTCAAACTGAAACGTACACACAGACCCTCACTAATATTTGGTTTTAGTTTTGTATTGCATTTCTTTGGGAGCACATCTACTACTTAGGATGCAAATAGTCTTTGGCTCTTGTTCCGTCAATAGTGTATACTGTTGCCATTGGCACAGTTACTTCTGACCTATCAGCTTTATTCAGTCTGTAAGCTTTGGAGAAAATAAGCCTTACTAAGTTTCTTCAAAAACAAATGTATTTTGAAAGATATTTTAAAAGATGATAAAGGTGAGGGGGTATTCCGTGCCAGTCACCTGATGAATATGTCATGATTATTTTGTTTTATGAAAATAGTAGGCTCATTTAGGATTAAACAGTTATTTGACAGAAGAGATTTTTGCTCTCCAAGCTGCATGTTCCATGTGTAAAAACCAGACTGGTGACTTGGTCAATGTCAAATCGATAGGAATAAGGATTGTGCAACTCAATTTTCAAATATAGAGTACTAGGCAGTTAGGTGATATGATTTCCATGTCCTCCGTAAGATTAAATTGATTTTGTAATTTTAATGAAAATAAGCATAGCATGTAGAATTTATCATCCCTCTCAGTTGCTTTAGATGTATTATATAAAATATATGTCCCAGTTGTCTAAAGGACAAACCAGTGTGGTGATGTCCCCAGATAAAGAACTTTTAAGATAGCTACCCTAATAATAATTGGAGTCTGCATCCGCAGCAATTAAAATAAAGCACTTAAAATTATCAAGGCCTACATTTTGAATGATGGTCAATTTACAATGGTATTTAAATAATACATGGACATATTTTTATCAGCTTGCCTGGCCTAAGTGCTAAATAAGTGTTTGTGAAATGAATGATCCCCACACAGGTGTAAAGTTCACCCATATGTAAACTCTGTTCCTTATAGCTCTCAAATATTTCCTGATAAATTAATGTATTATATTTTTATAGAAAATTGAGGTGGCAATGCTGTTGTTTTCAACTTTAGACTTTCTTATCACAGTTAACTGAATTGACATTGTAGCTTTTTAGGGATAATTTTTTTTCCCCTTTCTCTTGAAAATATTCTCACTCATGTCCTCCCGGCCTCTGCTCTTCAAAATATTCCAAATTAATAGACAAAATCATTCCCTCCAGAGCCTTATATCTAATGCTAATTGAACTTTCTGCATATGTTAAAACCATAAAATCCAAGAAAGTATGAAGAGGTAAAATGAAAACTTGGGTTTATTCACACTACTGCATGTTATTGTCTACTTTGAAGAAAATGCAAGAAGAATGTTAGACACAGGTAAGTGCTCAAATCTGATGTGAAGAGAAGATACTGAACTGCTGTATTTGGTTGTTTTTATATGTTTGAAATAATTTTTTTCCTCCTAAATACAGAAACTACCTGACTAGCCTCTTTGATTTTTTAAAATTTTATATTTGCATTTGAGGTTACAATATTGAGTCTTCTTAAAGACAATGGAAATGGTGATCTCAAGTGAGATAAATTAAAATGGAGAAAATCAGTATCCAAGAAGCCACACGGTTGGGTAAAACGCTGATGGAAAATGAAATCTGTATTTGGGGGTATCAAATATTTATAAGAACAAATATACTAATTCATATATTCCTAATTCCATAAAATTATGATTAAGACCAAATTGTGTCACTTATGTACAGTCCAAGTTGGGGTACAGGGAAATAAAATGTTTGTAAATTCATAGCTGGGCATGTGTTTTCTCTCCCTCTTTCTCTCTTCTTGTAACATGGGTCTCATCCTGTCCTTTACATCTTAGGTTGCCTCCATTTACCATCTGTGAGACCTTGCACAAGTTATTTAATCTCTCTGTGCCTCAGTTTCTTCACCTTCCCAATAGTAATAGCAGCATGTATTTCCTAGGATTGTTATGAGGAAACGAGGAAAGACTACTTGCAAATTGCATAGAACAGTGCCCTAGGACATAGAAAGTAGGATGAAAGTTTTTGTTAAATAAACAAAAATAGCATTACTCTCTCTGAGTCTAGTTCAGACCTCAGAAATCTTACTATGGGTGTTCTTAGGGACGAGGTATGATGCAGCATGAGCAGCCACACCATCGTTTTGAAAGTATATTCTCCACGTTCAATCTGTGAACTATCAAGTGTTTTCCTTAAAACTCTAAAAGAGCCTCTGCTTTGGCAAGGACGACCTGGCATTTGGTTGGAGAAAAGGGGATGTTACCCTTTAGTCTAGCACAAAAGTATAAATTTGAAAAACACACAGAGCGAAAGAGCAAAGTTCTCTTGTTTTTTCACCCAAAGAGTGGATAGCTATATGGATTTAGAAACATGTCTGTATGGATATAGAGAAAAGAGCAGATTTGAAAAGGGCAGAGTTTTGTTTTAAGTTGTGCGTTGAAACTCATGAAGCAGAGCTGAACCAATGACTGAGTCTTATTAAAGGGGCCCCAGCCTTGGCCAGGTGCTGGCAGAATGCCTTTTTTGTAGGCTTTACTACACTTAAGGTGTTACAGGCTTGTAAAACTGGGATTTTAGGGAGGCAGAGCTGGTTCTGAGACGTATGCTGGACTTTAAGAGCTTGTGATTCAAAGTGTTCCAGTGTTAGCACTGCAGGGGAGCTAATTGGAAATGCAGTGTCTCAGGACCCCTAGACTGACTGGGACACATTCTGTGTTTTAAAAAGATATAACCTGGATTTAATCATGAAGAAAGTGTGGCATCTTATGGAAGCATTAGAATTATGTCTTTATACAATGTTAGAACTGTAAAGGATCTTAAAAATCAGCTAATCCAACTTCTTTATTTCCAGTTTCATGGCTTTAGAAGATAGTTCTTCAGTACTTGTGGTGTGCCAGGTTTTTAAATTCTATGTTGTGTTGACAAAGATAGATAGGATATGGTACTTGCTCCAGAGGTTTCTGCAGAAAGGGAGACAGAATGTAAACTAGTAGGTAAATAAAACATAGTTTGCAGACTGCACTTCTAGAAGTGGATGCAGAGGGCTGCAGGAGAAGCCCTGAGCCCAGATGGGAGAATCAAGGAAGGCTTGATGGGGAGGGGTGTATTTTGAGCTTGGATCTTGAAGGATGAGTGGGTGTTTCAGTTGATCTGGGGTGGGCTCTAAGATTCTGCATTTCTAACAAACTCAAAAGGCTATGAAGAAAACTTACAGGATATCATAATGTTACCAGAGTCCAGTAAGAGGGCTTGACCTCTTTGGGAAGTCGTGGGAGACTGCCGTAAGGAAGTTGAATTTGAACTAAACTCTGAAGGGTCATTAGGAGTTGACTAGGTCAGGGGAAAAAGGGAGAAAGGGAGAAAGGGAGAAAGCATTTCAGCATTTTATACACAGGCATGAATGTTGCCATACGTATTTACCATTCTGGCCTGTTTTGTTTCCATTATGATAGAATAAAAGAATGAATAGTTGAAAGTTTTAATTTTCCTGACACCAGGTGACAGGAGATTGATAAGTATGGAGTGGATTATTTGGAGAGATTGTGTACAAATTATGATTAGGTCATGAAAGCAAGTATTCATGCAACATACTTTGGGTAAATGGAATTCTAAAAGCATGAAAGGAAAATGAATTTGAGACTATTATACTATATTTTATGGCACCAAAAATTTTCATCATGGCATTGTGGAAATATAGGAAGAAGTGGAGATTCAAACTCTCACATGTCACCATGTTTTATGTATGGGCACAATACATACCATGAGATTCAGCCACATCTCTTTTCATTCCAGAACTCTAAGCCAGCCCCAGATTCTTAGAAGACCCTTCAGAGTCTGAAGTAAAGGAAGTTTTGAACCTGTTTTTTCATTCTACTGTAGGGCTTTTGAAAAGAAGGTAAAAAGCCAAGATGTATTAGTTTTCTAGAGCTTCCATAACAAGCCTACAGACTGGCTGGCTTAAACAACAGAAATTTATTTTCTCACAATTCTGGAGGCTAAAAGTCTGAGATCAAGGTGTAGGCAGGGTTGGTTTATCCTGAAGTCTCTCTCCCTGGCTTGTAGATGGCCATGTTCTTCTGATGTCTTCATATGGCGTTTCTTCTGTGTGTCTCTGTGTCCTCAACTCCTTTTCTTACAAAGACACCAGCCTTATTAGATTATTGCTCACCGATATTACTTGATTTTACCTTGATTACCTTAAATGCCCTACTTCTACATGCAGTCACATTCTGAGGTACTGGGGGTTAGGATTTCATATGCATTTTTATGGGGGGCACAGTTTAGTTCATAACATCAGGGGAATTTTGAACATAAATTTGCCATCAAATATTACTGTAAAATACTATATGTACATTATTATAAGTACAATATATTCCTGAGCTGAAGTCTAGTGACTGTCACAATACACTGAGTGACACGGAATATGTTGCTTCTAAATGAATGCAACCCAGACATAAATTCATGGTTGGCTTTCATGTGCTCTTCTAACAACACAACTCTCAGCATTTTTTTTTTTTTTTTGGAATTTCTTAAAGTCAGCTCTCAGTCAGGACCAAGTGAGCCCACATTGCTTAGGAAGAAATCATCCACCAAACAAAATGGGAATTGCAAGAAGAAGAGCTAAGTTTATGCAGAAAACATGCCACTTTGATTTTTTTTTTTTTTCTTTTTGAGATGGAGTCTCGCACTGTCTCCTGGGCTGGAGTGCAGTAATGTGATCTCAGCTCACTGCAACCTCTGCCTCCCAGGATCAAGCAATTCTCCTGCCTCAACTTCCCGAGTAGCTGGGATTACAGGTGTGTGCCACCACACCTGGCTAATTTTTCTATTTTTAGTAGAGACGGGGTTTCACCATGTTGGTCAGGCTGGTCTAGAACTCCTGACCTCAAGTGATCCACCTGCCTCGGCCTCCCACTTTGAACTTTTAATTCATATACCTATGAATATACTTGATTTGAAAAGTCAAAAAAGATGAAATTCCTGACCAAAGTCTGCCTTTTACATTCTTAAATCTGATTAAAAATCGGGCTGGCTTGCTAACAAATGTACTATATTCACAAGGTATTGCAGTCTTTGGCCCCTGCTATAAAGGAGGTGTGCTGATAGCTGCCCCCAGTGGGAGACTTTCTGTAGCCTTGTAAAAGCCATTGTTATCCCATAGAACCAGCAAGACCAAACTTTCATAATCTTTATGAAAATCTCAGCATCCTTGGTGGATTAGTCTGGCAACAGTCTGATGTTCTGTCACATACTTTTGTTCTGGATCTCCAGCCTTAACATAGATGGTGGTTAGTTCACTAGAGTATCAGTCTGTTCTGGCGGCCGTAACAAAAGACTAGGTGGCTTAAACAACAGAAATTTATTTTTTCACAGATCGGGAGGCTAGAAGTCCAAGATCAGGGTGACGTCATGGTCAAGTTCTGGTGAGGGGTTTCTTCCTGACTTGCAAATGGCCGCCTTCTTGCTGTGTCCACACGTGGCCTTTCCTCTGTGTAAACATGAGAGAGCGAGAGTGCATGAAACAGCGAGCATGTGCTTTCTGAAGTCTCCTCCTCCTCTTATTAGGACACAAATCTTATTGGATTAGGGTCTACCCTTATGACCTCATTTAACCTTATTTATCTATTAAAGACCCTTACTCCAGATAAAGTCACATCAGGGGTTAGTGCTTCAACATATGAATTTTGGAGGAGACACAATTCAGTCCATAGCAACCAGTAACCACTTATTAAGACACTAGTAAATGCAAGATGCTGGACTAGGTAGTGAGCTCTACAATGTAAGGTATCCAGGAAGCAGGCCAGCCTAATATGTTAGACTGATGTTTAAATATAATGATGTCCATAGTTTTATATGTAATTTTATGTAAATATCCTATGGTTATTGCTCAATATATATTTAATGAAGTGTTGATGTTTGACTCAAACTCCTTTTTCTAAGAAATAATTGTCTTAAAGAATCCAGCTCTCACAGTGGTAGAGGTCTAGATTGTGGAGAACATGTTTACAAAAGTTACTTCTGTGTTCCAATGATATGGGTTACCAAGATGGCAGCAAGAAGGTTGGTGAAGGATGTTAATTGAGCTACATCACACTTTATATGTGCTTAATTGTCCTCTTGTATTAGTTTCCAAGGGCTGCTCTAACAAAATGGATGGCTAAAATACAACAGAAATCGATTCTCTTTCAGTACTGCAAGCTAGAAGTGTAAAATCAAGGTTTTGGCAGGGTGATGTTCCCTCTGAACTCTTTAGGGGAATCCTTCCTTGCCTCTTCCTAGATTCTCGTCATTTACAGGGGCCTTGGGGTTCCTTGGCCTGTAGATGTGTCATTCCAATTTTTGCGCTCATTATCACATAGCATTCTCTGTGTGTCTTTGTCATCTCATGACCATCTTCTTATAACGACACTAGTCATATTGGATTAAAGTCCCTCCCTACTCCAGCATGACCTCTTCTTAGCTTAACTAATTACGTCTGCAGTGACCCTGTTTCCAAATAGTGTGACATCCTGAGGTATTGAGAGTTAGGATTTCAACATATCTTTTGGCAGTGGTGGTACAATTCAACCTATAGTACCTCTGAAAGAGAAAATACTTTCAGAATCATTTTTGAAAATGGGAAAATTTTTTGTTTTGACAAAAATATGCAGGATATAACTACCTATTTTCCAAATTCTTACTAAAGATGCCTAGAGAAAAATATTTAAAATACTTAAGTACTAGAAGTATTAATAGTTAAACTAAAAATGAAAGAAAGAACTTTTCTGCTACTGTAATGGGTCATTTAAAAATCCGAATCAATTACAGTTCCTGTTGATATTTCTTTTCTTTTCTTTTTCTGAGACAGGGTCTTGCTCTGTTGCCCAGGCTGGAGTGCAGTGGTGTGATCTCAGCTTACTGCAACCTTTGTCTCCTGGGTTCAAGCTATCTTCTCACTTCAGCCTCCAGAGTAGCTGGGACTACAGGTGCACACTACCACACCTGGCTAATTTTTGTATTTTTTTGTAGAGACAGGGTTTAGCCATGTTGCCCAGGCTTGTCTTAAATTCCTGGGCTCAAGCAATCCACCTGTCTCGGGCTCCCAAATTGTTGGAATTACAGGTGTGAGCTACCAAGCCTGGCCCCTGTTGATAATTTCAACATTAAATTTATGGTTTATACAATGTAATTATGAAGAAAAATTATTTACAAAAGGAGTGCCTTATTTATATATGCATGTAAGTCCAGAACTTACATGAATTTTTAAGAGCCAGATTTTCAAATATCTCTAGATATACTTTGCAAGTTTGGGATTGAATAACTTTTGAAAATTATTTGTTTCTGCCATCAAGTAGTAATATAGAAGGTCAGATGTGAACAAAGTGAATAATTCAATTGCTATTAATTTTTGAGTGGTATTGCTCTAGAGCCATAAGACATGATTCTTAATTTTTGTAAAGTAAATCACAGTTACATGTTTTAAAAAGCTAATCAAATGTTAAGATTTTACTTTCAAAGTGATACTATTTTCCCCCATGTTAATGAATAGAGTGCTTGCCTCATACATAATTATTTGGGTCAACTTTCTTTTGGAATAAAAAAGATGCAACAACGTTGACAAATTCCTTTTGTTCTACATGTAGTGATTGTTACATGTAGATCTTGTTACTTGATTGTGCCCAGTGAATGATGTAATTGGGGGTACAAGGTACCTGCTCTGCTGGGCATAATTTTTACTCGTTATGGCAGGTTTACAAGAACTATGGAAGAAACTAGAAAGTAAGAGAGATCAGCAGTGGCATTAAGTTTTTTTTGTGACAGAAAGAAGCAAAGGCTGTAGCTGAAAATCCCAACATTGGAAGACTTGTGAGTGCACCTGGAGTGGCAGGGAATGTCTGTATCACTATATTAGTATTCAGAATGATGCTTTTTATATCATAAATTCTTATAATACTCTAG
Organism: Pan troglodytes; assembly: GCF_028858775.2. Classification (NCBI taxonomy): domain Eukaryota; kingdom Metazoa; phylum Chordata; class Mammalia; order Primates; family Hominidae; genus Pan; species Pan troglodytes. Next base: position 115,755,291 of record NC_072405.2, read on the forward strand.
AAAATTTGAATGCGTAGAATTAACAAATCTGATTCATGTGTAAGAGTAATAAATGAACTTTGAACATGTCTCTCAATATTTACATAACACAAACAAAACCATGAAAAAGACCCTTACATGAAAATACAGGCAACCTGAAACTGCTTTTCTTAAGTCCCACTGGAGCAAAGTAGACTGCAAACATAATATTTCTCTTGCCTATCATATAATTCTCATAAACATATTTCAAATGGACTGGCCACAAAAGGACAGTTTTAGAAGAGAAAATGTTTATAGATTTTGATGAAAGCTGTGACAGTTTAGATAGGAGTCACTCTGGGTGGTCAAGCTCCATTTCAAAATGTGTAAGGAGTAATCAAGGAGATAAGACACTACATTTCTTACACAGTTGTTGATTGATGAGAAATGTGTGACTTCTTGGGCAATCTTCAGAAAACAATTAAAATGCTTCTTATGTATCTGGAAGAGTACTATATAAAGAAAACATATAAGGTATTCCTGAAGAATTTTGAAACTTAACACCAGGTTACCATCCCAGTTTGTCTTATAAGATTAACACAAAAGAGAACCCTATATACTAACTCTGTAGAACATTTCCAAGTATTACTCCTTAGGCCCTTTCCCTCCTTCCCTCCCCCATCCTTCATTCCCTCCCTCCCTCCCTCTCTCCTTTCCTTCGTTCGTTCCTTCCTTCCTTCCTCCTCTCCCTCCCTCCTTCCTTCCTCATTCCCTCCTTCCTTCCCTCCCTCCCTCCTTCCTTTCTCCCTCCCTCCTTTCTCCCTCCCTCCCTTCCTTCTTTCCTTCCTTCCTTTCTTCCTACCTCCTTCCCTCCCTTCTTCCTTTCTCCCTCCCTCCCTTCCTTCTTTCCTTCCTCCCTCCCTCCCTCTTCCTTCCTTCCTCCCTTTCTCCCTCCCTCTCCTCCCCCCCTCCTTCCCTCCCTCTCTCCTTCCTTCCTTCTTTCCTCCCTTCTTCCCTTCCTCCCTTCCTCCCTTCTTCCCTTTGTCCTCCCTTCCTCCCTCCCATCTTCCTTCCTCCCTCCCATCTTCCTTCCTCCCTCCCTTCCTTCCTTCCTCCCTTCCTTCCTTTCTTCCTTCCTTCCTTCCTCCCTCCCTTCCTTTCTTCCTTCCTTCCTCCCTTCCTTCCTCACTCCCTCCCTTTCTTCCTTCCTCCCTTTCTTCCTTCCTTCCTCCCTCCCTTCCTTCCTTTCTTCCTTCCTCCCTCCTTTCTCTCTTCCTCTCTCCTTCCCTCCTCCCTTCCTCCCTCCCTCCCTCCCTCCCTTCTTCCTTCTTTCCTTCCTTCCTCCCTCCCTCCTCCCTCCCTCCCTTCCTCCTTTCCTTCCTTCCCTCCCTCCCTCCCTCTTTTCTTCCTTCCTTCCTCCCATCTTTCCTTCTTTCCTTTCTTCTTTCTCCCTCACTCCCTCACTCTCTCATCCCTTCCTTCCTCCCTTTCTTCCTTCCTTTCCTTCCTTCCTCCCTTCCTACCTTTCCTTCCTTCCTTCCTCCCTTCCTCCTTTTCTTCCTTCCTCTCTTCTTTCCTTCCTTCCTCCCTTCCTTTCTTCCTTCTTTCCTCCTTTCTCTTCCTCTTCCTCTTTTTTTGTCTTCCCAATGAAAAGGTAAGTTCTATAAAAGGAGAATTTTTCTGAGGGAAAGCTTAAAAAGCTTAAGCTTATAAAGATTAATAGGAGTTAATTAAAGAGAAGGAGAAGAATATCTAGACAAAGGAACAGCTGAGCATTGTCCCTGGTACATACAGCAGCTCAGTGAAAATACATGTGGCTGAAACCAGGAGAACAAGAGAACAAGGAAACAACCAGACATTTAAGAATTATTAAAGAATTTTGCCTTTGACTTAAGAGGCCTGAGAAGACATTAAATTATTTTGAGCTGTGAGTACTGGAGGAGATGATGATATTTACAATTTGAAAATGATTGCTTTGGCTGTGGTGCGGAGAACATATTGGGGGGAGTCAGGGGTATGCTTTCATCCAAATGACCAAAGAAAAATCTGTCTATAGTAACAGCAAGTTTTCAGACACTACTTACATTGAGACCATAAGATGGCATTCTCCGAATACATGGTGTATCTCCTAAGACACAGCATTTGGCTCTTTTAATTTCCCCTGCAATGTTCAAATAAGGTCCTGAATCAAACATATGAAGGCATATCATTGGGGAATAAATAGACTGGAAATTCCAAATGTCTTTGCCATTGGCCTCCTTCCCATTAAATAAATAACTACTTTATGTTACGATCCAGATTTCCATAGAAGCTTCATAATTCATAAAGGAAAGACAGTCTGTTTCCCAAGTAACCTTTGTGTTTCTGTGTAGCATACATACAGAACCACAGTCGGGGTTTTTATTTTTATTAAAGCATGCTACTAGAAGCAGTCTTATTTGATGCCCATCTCTTAGAAGCCAATGTTTCCAAATTAGTTCTAAACCTAAATGAGTAGAGTGAAAGCCACAGTTAAACCCAAATATCAGCAGAGAAAACTGTTGGGGAAATGTTTCAAAAACTCACTCGTATGTTGCATATAATAAACAGGATTTCAACATGTAGTCCATCATATAAATTGAGTATTTTGTTTGCTTTGGAAACCAACTGACCTCTGTGTTATGGTCTACAGTTTCGATTCTCTGGAAAATAATCCTTTGCTTTGATTTTTCTGGGCTTCTTTTGAGCATTTCAAAGAAATTGTAAAGTCAGTCTCAGGCCTAGAAGGACTGTGAGGTTCTTGGAAAATTATAGTGTCTAAATTCATCTGATTATTATAGCCTCCCAGCTTGCTTCAGATGCTCAGCCCTGGAGGGAGAGTTTAACTCTGTCTGCTTTCTGATTAGAGTCATTCATAAGCATGTTACATGGGATGCTAGAGATTTATGTTCATGGACTTCAGCATTCCCAAATGACCACTCTATGACATTACTTTTAACCCTTTGTGACTGTTTTCAAAATTAGGAATTTGATCTTACTTTTCATACAATCATTATTTTTATATTGCCAGGCTGTGTATACAGTTTTATGAATACTTTAATTAGAGATGGGAACTTGTCTGCATAGGCAATAGGCCTTGACAGAGATCTTTGAGTTCCAGAGGGTTATAGAATATTTCAAAGTTTTAATGAGCCCTGGTTTAAACAAAGATGCAGTTTGAAATCACATTATAGTTTAAACAAAAATTCTACGTAGTAATAGACCTTGAATAAATTATGTATTATTTAGCCCTAAGTTTTGAAAGAATAAAATGTAGCCTGACTTCTAAAGACACCGGGTCGTATTGGGAATATTGCTATTTTAATTTTACTGCTTAATAATGAGTGTGGTCTATTTTAATGTTTATGGTTTTTTGTCCATATCATCAATTTTCTTTCATTTCAAGGTATTATTATTGGTAGGTGATTGCTAATATATTAAGGAGAAGAGACTCGTATTTAAGTAAATTTTTAATGTTCTTTGCTAAGTTTCTTTTCCCCTCTTGTCCCCTTTCTATTTTTTATGGTTTACTGTGGAATCTTATCTTTTTTTTATGCTGTACTCCTCAAGTTGAAGGTCAGAGGCCGTTTCATAATGCTCAAAAAGAAAACAGATTTCTGTTAAGAACTACTTTTATTTGCACTGAGATAATGGGGTCTCTGTCCATGTTACAAACAATGAGAATTCCTTGAGATGTTTAAAAGACACATTTATGAACACAGGACACATTGTTGGCTTTAAGTGTTGTTTTCAAGTTGTGAATGTTGAATAAGATAGCCAGAAGATCACATACCATTAGCATGATGAGTGCTAGGGAGACTTGTATGAAAGCATGGGGGCAGTCAGGGAAGAATGAGTGTCAGAAAAGAGGAATGATATGACCAAGGCTCCCTTTTGGAACCTGTAGGAGAGTTCTGGAATGCATCCAATAAAATGGGCATTTCACACTGGTCAAATCAAAAGTCTCCTCCAGTGAAAGCATCTTCCCCTGAGCTATAATGTATCAGCTATGGATATTTTTCTTGCTACCTTGTGATTATATTTCCTAGGATAAAACAGTAGGTCATCACTGCCATAAATTCCTAAAATCACAGGAGTAGTAATGATCTTCAAAGTTCTTTTAGTTGCTAGTCTCCTTGCTAAATTGGATCCCATAATCATGGCCCAACAATTGTTTTATTGCATTCATAAAGTTTTAAAGATGAAAGTCTACCAGAGTCTCATTTTTTAAGACTATAAAGCATTGTAATTAGAGTCTTAATCCAGTTGACCCAGTCGTGCCAGTGATTAATTCAGATTTTTTTTTTCTGTTTTCTGTTGAAGTATTAGTTACCAATTCTTCCTTTCTTTAGGCCTAGATTATTAATACTAAACCAGACTAGCAAGACATGTAACCATTTAGTAACTTCAACTCCCAAATGAGGAATGGATTATTGATTTTTTCTGGTAGAAAATAAAAGTTAAGACAGCTTCATTGAAATCTTATATCTTTTAGCCAGGCATGGTGGCTTATGTCTGTAATCCCAGGGACTTGAGAGGCTGAGGTGAAAGGACGGCTTGAGGCCATGAGTTCAAGGCTATCCTGGACAACATAGCAAAACCCTATCTCTAAAATAATAATAATCATAATAAATAACTTAGGCATGATGGCATGTGCCTGTAGTCTCAGCTTCTCAGGAGGCTGAGGCAGGAAATTTCCTGAACCAGGGGTTTGAGGCTGCACTGAGCTACGATCACATCACTGCATTTCAGCCTGGGCAACAGAGTGAGACCCTGACTCTAAATAAAAGAAAAAGAGAGAAATATTATAATATATTTTTTCTTTTTTCTTCTTTTTTTTTTTTTTTGAGATGGAATCTTGCTCTGTCGCCAGGCTGGAGTGCAGTGGCACAATTTCGGCTCACTGCAACCTCCACCTCCCGGATTCAAGTGATTCCCCTGCCTCAGCCTCCCTAGTAGCTGGGACTTACAGGTGTGTGCCACCACGCCTGGCTAATTTTTTGTATTTTAGTAGATACAGGGTTTCACCATGTTGGCCAGGATGGTCTCGATCTCCTGACCTCATGATCCGCCTACCTCAGCCTCCCAAAGTGTATAATATCTTTTTTACAGGCTCCATGTTGACAACAAATCTTTGCTGATAGACGTATCACCCCTTGCCAACTTAAACAGTAGAGGTACATTATATTCTTAATAGTTTTGGTAACGATATTGAATTCATATCCCTCAGTAAGAAAGAGTGTCGTTTGGTACAGTCTGCACATATTGATTGTAAGTCCCAACCATACCCAGGGCAAGTTATTTATTTTCCTTAAGCCTTTGCTTCTTAATATATAAAATGGGTAAGATGATATTTACTTTATATAATTATTTTGAGGAAGAAAGAAACTATACCCCTAAGATACCTAATAAGCCCTTGATAAATCATACCCTGGCTTTACTTCTTCTTGCCTTCTTCAATTCAATGGAAGGAGAAATATTCCTATTCCAAAGTGGTAGATTTTATTTATCTTGGCTGGTAGATGTTATGTTTAGAACACTGTTGAAATGCTGTTACTATCTCTTTGAAAGTATCTCCTGTCATTTAGGATAAACACCTTTTTACTTTTCAACAGTTTAATATTATATTTAAATTGTTGTGTTGTCTGTCCCATAAAGGCCAGGAGATACTTGAGACTGTCACTGATAGAAAGTTCAAAACATTATCCGTGACTTTATTCCATATTATTATGGGCTTTTTTTTTTAGTCTTCCAAGATCATTGTTATTTTCTTGATCTGTTTAAAAGGATCTCATAGCTTCATTTTGAATTAAAACAATGAGATGGAGGCTGGGTGTGGTGGATCATGCCTGTAATCTCCACACTTCAGGTGGCCGCAGTGGGAAGATCGCTTGAGCCCAGGAAGTTGAAACGAGCCTGGGCAGCATTGGGAAACCCTGTCTCTACAAAACATTAAAAATAAATTAGCCAGGTATGCTAGTGAGCACCTGTAGTCCCAGCTACTCGGGAGGCTGAGACCAGAGAATCAATCACTTGAGCCTGGGAGGTTGAGGCTGCAGTGAGCTGAGATTGTGCCACTGCACTCCAGCCTAGGCAATAGAGCAAGACCCAGTCTCACAAACAAAACAAAACAAAACACCAGACAACAACAAAACAAAACAATGAGATGGTTCATATTTTCTTCTGCCTCTTGCCCCTTTTGTTTCAGAAGCCCTTTCTAGGAATGTTCTCCTACCTCAAAGAGATAGTTTGGGATTGCTGAACAGCTCAATAATATTATGAGCTCACCATCAACATGTATTGCTTACAAAATGTCTGTATTCTGTACTATGGTGGTAGACGAATTACATTTTGTTGAGACACCATAAATGGTAATACATATGTTTTACATATTTCAGTTGACTTTATGAAAAGCTTTAATTTGATCCTGAAAATGGGAAGGTGATGCATGAAATTGCTGAGTATAGACATATCGGGTCCATCTAATCTATGGTAATTTGTTTATAGTAAACATCATAGGGGTGTCTTTCTGAACATTTTCTACTACAGGCATTTTAATATGCTACACACTTGGAGCCACAGTTTCATTGCGGTGCCTACACATCTTGGAAAAAAGTAATGCTTTGCCTGAGACGTATTTATTGTCTACAGGACAATTTTTATGTAGCGTCGTGACTATGATAGATAGTAAACAAACCAATAAAACTGACCTCCAGCAATTTACATGCACCTTTGTGAGGCTGGAGGAAAGAACCTTGGATTTATTATATACCTCTTTTTATTGCAAAGTTATAATTATATTGGTATAAGAGATAGTCACTGGGCCCTTAACAGAAAGTTGTTCAATATCAGTACAGTCAGATCATGGAAGACTTCTGTCGTTTCACAAATGTTAAATCCTGTAAGTATACCTGGAAGAAAATTTAAATCTTTAGCCTTTCTTACCTATTTAATTGTTTGTTTTGTTATTCATTCATGTTTCCTTCACCTGTCCAAAGAATTTGGGCTTCATGTAACTTTAAAAAGCAGAATATATGCAGAGGTTATTATGGTAATATTTTCAGAAGTGTTATTTATTAAAGTCAGCTTTCCTCAGCATTTTCTTTTAAATTTTACTTTGGATTATTATATCCAGATCCTTTGCTTTTTTCTTTCTTACTCTTGCTTTCTCAATCTTTATCTCTCTCCCCGTCTCTGTCTCTCTATGTGTTTTCATACCCCACCTATTTTATTTTAAGGTGAAAGCCTATTTTTTAGAATATTCTTACATGATAACAATTCAGTAATACATTTTAATGAGAGCTTTTGGGAGAGCTGAAAGATATTCAGAGGGATTTTGTTGGAGGATGTTAAGCAAGTAGACTTCATGTTTATAGGTATCTCAATGCCGACTCTGCTACTTGAGCAAGGTTTTGTGAACTAATGACTGAATGTCATCAAGCCTTAGCCTTCCCATCTGCTACGTGAAAATAACCTGCTTCATATGGTTTTTATAACAGTCAAATGAGATAATGCAAGAAAGGCATCTAGCTTAGTAGATGGCTCATAGTAGGCACTACAAAATGTTAGCTATGATATGTGATAAATGGATAACAACATGTTTTATCATCAATAAATGACTTTAAAATTCTAAAAACTGTTTAAATGAAACATACTTTCTCTTAATAAATGCAAGTTTATTGGATTTAATCCTCTCCATAAAACTTAGTTTGGAGACCCTGTTTTAAAAATGCTCAGTCCACTTAAAAGAAACTATGTTGCACATATTTTCGTGTTTAAGTGTTAAAGTGGCGACTCTGCATCAAGGAATTATTTTCAGCAGACTGCATTGTCTCTCTTCTGTAGTTCTTTCCTGTGAAACTTCCTAATATCACAAAGATGAAATATGAACATATGGCTGAAAGTAAGAAATCGGCAACAAGGTCCCACATTCAGAAGATTGCAGCTGGAAGTATTTTTTCCTTTGCTTCCATTTCATCAAGTTATTTAACTTGAGAAAATGTTTATGAATGTGAATTTATTTTTTAAATTATGCATAATTTTCATCTCAGTGCCACTACATGACTTTGAAACAGTTTTATGTAGCTGGCAGTTTTGGTAGTTTTATTATTGCAGACTGACCTGTAAGATTCGAATTTTTCTTTTCCGTAGTTAAAACATGATCCCATGTCTCAAAATTAGGCAGCTGGTGCTTGTTTGTAAACCAAGGAAGGGAGGGCCTCCTTTATTATTTTTGATTTACCAAACCTATGCAAAGTTTTAATGTCATCCCTGATGAAATATTTTTTAAGTGCATGCTTTAGGTTAGGCCTTGTCATGCATATTATACTATTTAATTATTACAAGAATCCTGTGTGAGAGGTATTATTTCTCTCAATTTTATAAATGAGGACCCTGAGTTTCAGTTTAAGTAACTATCCTACTATCACACAGTTGTTAAATAGCAAAGCTGGAATTCAGACCCATCTCCATCTGACTTCAAAACATATTCTCTTTCAGTTCCACCATGCTGTGCCTGTACTTTTAAGTGAAATATCATGAATATCCTGGATCAAAGAAGAATCTCTATATTGGAAGAAACACTTGACTTATTGAACAGAGTTTCAGAGGAACATACCCATTTAAATGCATTTACATCTTGCTTAAAGGCAGTACTTTCTGAGGGAACTGAAAATAAGCAATTAGATTTAATTCACTTGTAGGTGTACACCTAAGGCCATACCTACACCAGCTAAATAAATGGAGATTTTAGTATCTTTCACCAGGGAGCAGTAATATCTGTGTTGCCATTTTAGGAAATGTGTAATCTTACAATATATTTCCATTTAAAACAGTATAGCAGATTAAATTCATTTCAGCACTGTATATCTCACATTTTACTATTTTATTGCAGTATTGTAATGACTTTATCTGCCTCAGTGTAACATCTGAATCTTATAAAAAGGAACAGATGAGAAAATTGACACCAAATGCCATTTAAATCACCTTCATTTTGAAGAAATTGCTAATTTTTTTAAATGTAAGAAATTATTTTTCCAGAAATAAAGCAATATTTGAAGATGAATAACAAGTATTCATAATAAGTCTTTGTATATATGGGAAAATAAGTAAAATAAACATACTGTCACAAATTACTTTTTCAGGCTCAGCAGAAATAAAACCAGAATCCAAAGAGGGAATACTTTATTATTTATGCAATTAATAATTTGTATATGAAAAATGGTTATTTTGCTAGCTTTGTAATTAATTTATTGATTGATAGTAAAAATATCGTAATGTTCTACAAATACGCAATACATATTTAAAACAGAAATGCAGTCTTGTTCATTTTTAGTTCTTTGGTGGATTAGATAATTAGATATTCAGGATTATTTCTCCCCTTTCAATTGTATGAAACCTGAGGTGATAGATTTTATATTTGCTTCAGTTGTTGATTGTTTTTATCTATAGCGAGATGTGTTAAATCGTTTTGGTTGGCTTTGTTTTAATAATTATAAATTAATAGTTTAAGAGCTCTCAAGTGTCTGAATCCATATTCTTAAATATTTACAGTTGTCTCTTGAATAATGAAAGTTTGAACTGCATGAGTTCCAGGATTTTTTTCAATGAATACAGTTGGCCCCTCCCTATCAGTGAGTTCCCTATCCACAACCAAATGTGGACTGAAAATACAGCATTCATGGGCTAGCTGACTTTTTGTATCCACAGGTTCTTCAGGGTCTACTGTGGGACTTGAATGTGCGTAGATTTTGGTATCCTGCAAGAGGTCCTGGAACGTATCCCCCATGGACACAAAGGGATAATTATTGAGATAATTATGAATTCACATGCAGTTGTAAGAAATAGTCCAAGGAGATTCCTTATATACTTTGCCAAGTTCCCCACAATGGTTACCAATTTGTAAAACTGTGGTATAATATCACAACCAAGATAGTGACATTTATGCCATATACCTATCTTATTCTAATTTTTTCAGTTTTGCTTATACTTGTTTGTCTATGAGTGTGTGTGAATGTATGTGCATGTTGAATCTGTAATTTTAAAAATAACTTCTTGTTCTCAGGAAGTCAAGGTGGGTCATTAGGTTGTTACTAGTATCCGAAAAGATGTTTACTTGCTGCTTAAAGTGAACATTGAAATGCATAATTAAAGGCAATACAAGATCTTAGTGATATTAATAGACTGTTTAGTTTGATTTGCATTTCCATGATGAGAAGTTACATTAAAATCTTCTGGATTAAAGTCCTCTGAAGAATTTACCTCTATCTCCTTTTAAGAGAAGCAAAATACAAGGCCGGGCGTGGTAGCTCACTCCTGTAATCCCAGCATTTTGGGAGACCAAGGTGGGTGGATGGCTTGAGTCCAGGAGTTTGAGGCCAGCCTGGGCAACACGGTGAAACTCCATCTCTACAGAAGATACAAAAATTAGCCTAGCTTGATGGCCCACACCTGTGGTCCCAGCTACTCAGGAGGCTGAGGCGGGAGGATCACTTGAACCCAGAAGGCAGAGGTGGCTGTGAGCCCATCATAACATAGAATCATAAATTTAGAAATTTAGTATCCCAGGGGAATTTAATCATATGGGCTCTTCCTGACTCAACATGGATTACATAAAATCAAATCTCTCTCTTTTTAAAAATCATTTCCTTATTTCTATATTTGTAAGGAATTAAACCAATTGGAAGAGTATTAAAAAGGATCTTTAGTCTTCTGATTTTTAAGTGATGTATCTTTTCTTTCATTTATTACTTTCATGTCATCTTATCCTGTATAATTTAAGTCATACTATATATTTTTGCAAATACGATCTTTCCTCCTTCTGTCCCTCCATTCCTTCCTTCTTTTGTGTATTCAAGTAGTATTTATTAAATCCTTCACTTTATTCCAGGCATAATACTACATCTTAAGAACAACTTATTATTAGACATGATATTTTCCGTCATGAACCACATAACTTGGGTATAGTTGGCCAGACCTTAACGTTGACATTAGTCAGGCATGCACACACACATCCATGCACACGCATGCTACAGTGCTGTAGATATTCTGATGGACGTTAGTGGGAAGGTAAATGGAAGACATGAACAATTCTAACTGAAGATGGCTGGTTATCAAAAGGTGTTTTGGAGGCCTGCCTTTTGATATCAGTTTGTTGATACTATACACACTATTTCCATATTGAGTTATAAAACTAGGAGCCTTTAGTTTTCTCAAATTAGTAAAATGCTGAAATAAAATAAAATATTACAAAATAAATTTCTTAATTATAGGATCACAAAAGCCTTAGTAGAATGAACAATTTAGAGAATGGTCAGTTCTAGTATGGGTGTTAGAATATTTATAAAATAAATGAAGATTTGTCACCTTCATTTCATACAGTAGAATATATTTACGACTAACAGTATTCTACATGAGGTCAGGTGCGCATTGCCATGATTTGTAATTGGAGTCTTCCTTACCCTCCCCTAATGATGTTGGCTTTTTCTTCCCTTGTAATTGATGGTGTATTTGTAAATTAATTTCTCTTAAGTGCTTTAGAATTTATTCTATTACGTAGTCTCATTTCAAATCTTGTTTATATTATTCTCTTGCTTCTACCTCCTGTTTTAAACTTCAGCTCTGGCCCTGCCACCTTGATAATAATTTCATGCAACAAAGCTGAAACTGAAAAGGTTTTACTGTAATTTGATGTTCTGAAGAAAAGGAGGTCTAATGGTTCATGTAGTTGTGATTAAATATAAAGGTGGAAGTGTTTGCTTCTTCATGGACACAAGTTGGGTTTGCAGTATTGATTTAATAATCTTCAGCTGAGCAAAATTACTTAAGAAAAGTGACCCCCCCAAATGCAAGATGATTACAGGGCCAGAAGCAAAGGTGATGCTCATTACATGTTTGTTCAGCAAATGAATAAATAAATGGAGTGGTGAGAACTAAATTCCACATGTTCGTACACAGCTTGTTCATGAAACCATCTTTTTTATATATCATGGATTGGTAATAAGCAATGGTAAATACATTCATTGTGTAGTAGCCTTGATTTGCTTTTACTTTGTTGGCTTTGAGAAGTCAAAAGGGTGGATTAATAATTTACATTAAAAATGTTATTTTTTCCTGAGGATATGCTTTATTTAGGTTTAACATCCTTGGTTTAGAAGCTGAAATTATTAGAATGACAAAAATCATGATGATGATGATATCAATAATATCTGCATTTTCACAGGATCCTAAGGAATAACCTTTGATTTTGATAGAGATATTTGTAAGTGTGAGGAGCTATAGTAATTAATATTTTTGAAAAAATAGTGGAGGAAATGCCTGTTTATATTTGAAACACTGCCAATTTTCCCATCAAGAAATTAGGATTGTCCCTGACTTTTTAATGTAATTGTCCATTATACATTTAATCATTGTTATTTGGTAGATCAGTGTTTGTTCAGAACTTCTGTTTTTTTGTAGTAGCCATCTCTCATGTAAGTTGGTGACTGTTGCTCTTCCTTAATCTTGATCAACTCTTCTCTCCCACATTGCCACCTATCTAACTGCAGTAATTTTATTCAAAGTGTTCTATTGAGTTAGAAAGAAAAAGGAGGTAATATATAAATCTACACTAAATAACTTAGAAAATATAAGGACTATATTCTCAAAAAATTAAGATTGTGCTAATTAATAAAGATGCTTTTGCTTCCATTTTGGTGGCTTACCATGGGCATTAGTTTATTTCTTAATTGCTCCTCCTAAGTTTGTTGTGAAAGTGAGACCACAGAGATAAAGAACTCAATATAATGTCTGCTATATTATAAGTACTTAGTAAATGCTGTAAGTTTTATCTTCATTATTTTAAAATTCAGAAGAATCAAGGAAGGAAATGGAAAAAATCTAATGGCAGCCAGTAAGATAAATAAACATTTTCCATTGTTTTAAATATGGTTGTGCAAGTATTTTTTTTTTCACTAATGCATAAGTGCATTCCTTATTTTCTCCTTTCTGGAACTCTATAATATCAGGATAATGTCAGTGGAGCAGTTAATCCTGGTTATCTAGAAATGGAATGGGTGACCCACCTTTGATGTTGCTCTTTACAGCCACATACCTCTGCCTGGCTTAGCTATAAAGTAGGAAGTACCAGTGTGGGGTTACTGTGGGCTGAATGTCTCCATTACCTTTGGGGGTAGAATCAGCTCTGGGAGCTCTGTTCCTGTTTCCTTTTGGATTCAGTATGATCTTTTCTGCCTCCCTTTTTCTTCACCTGGAATGAAAGTGGTTCTAGGTGAAGGCTAGTACTAGATTGGCTAATTGCGATTATCAAGCAAATCTGCATGTTGAATGAGACTAGTTTTTATCCATATGTTTTATTTCCTTCTTTATTTACTCCCAATTACAAAACACTAAGATAGGCTGGGTGTGGTGGCTCACACCTGTAATCCCAGCACTTTGGGAGGCTGAGGCGGGTGGATCACCTGAGGCCGGGAGTTCAAGACCAGCCTGATCAACATGGAGAAACGCCGTAAAAATACAAAATTAGCCGGGCGTGGTGGTGCATGCCTGTAATCCCAGCTACTCAGGAGGCTGAGGCAGGAGAATCACTTGAACCTGGGAGCCAGAGGTTGCTGTGAGCCAAGACAGCACCATTGCACTCCAGCCTGGAAACAGGAGCAAAGCTCAGTCTCAAAAAAAAAAAAAAAAAAAAAAACAAAAACCCAAAAACCACTAAGATAAAACTTATAACATGTATTGAGTTCTTACTATGTGCTCGACATTATACTGAGTCCTTTATCTATATGGTCTCATGTTCATGACAAACTTAGGAGGATCAGTTAGGAAATTCAATTGATTCCATGGCAAGTAGCAACCAGTCGAAGGATCCAGAGTAAATATAAGCTAGTAGTGCTCAAGATGGTTAGCAAAGTTTTTTCTAATATGGTCTGAATTATTGAATCCTAGGAGTATATAATTCCCACTTTTAATGATTTATGAAATCAATATAAGAATCTATAAAATTTACTTTAATAATGTCTCATATATTTTCTCCTTATTATCTACATATACAGTTCTTTTCCAGAATAAAAGTATCACAGTTTCCCTTTTTTTGGGGAGAAGGTCAGATTCATCATATCAGAAAATATAAAATTAGGACATTCATGTATCTGGTGGAGGACAAAATATTATAGATGGTTATTATAAATTGAAAGTAAGGTGCTCAAGCCTGTGTTCTTTGCAATGGCAAATCATTATTTTTACTCTAGCTAAGAATTATGCATAATGATTTCCATATTGCTATGCCTATTCCACTTTAACTCTACTCTTGCTATACATATTCTGCTTTATTCTGGGTAACTGATATTTAAGATGAATAATATAAATAAATTAGAGGCCAGGCGTGGTGGCTCACACCTGTAATCCCAGCACTTTGGGAGGCCGAGGCGGGTGGATCACCTGAGGTCAGCAGTTTGAGACCAGCCTGGCCCACATGGTGAAACCCCGTCTCTACAAATATATGAAAATAGCCGAGCGTGGTGGTGGGCGCCTGTAATCCCAGGTACTCAGGAGACTGAGACAAGAGAATTGCTTGAACCCGGGAGGCGGAGGTTGCAGTGAGCCGAGATCACACCATTGCACTCCAGCCTGGGTGACGAGAGTGAAACTCCATCTCAAAAAAAAGAAAAAGAAATCAGAGTGGGTTTAAAGAAAGCTATGCTTTAAATTCGTGGTTTTACTTAAGTCAGTGACTGTACAGAGGAAATCAGATGTAAGTGATATATTAACATATTTTGGTAAGTCATCTTTACATTTATACCTATCTTCTTTAGAAACAAAAAGATGTTTTGACAGATATACATAATTTCAAACATAATTTCTATCTTCTGATATTATTTATAAAGTTTTTGGTGTTCGTAAGCAACATCTACCCATTTGCATGATGCAGTTTTACAAATATCCTTTAAATGTAATAACTTTTTGGCTATGTAAGTATTCTGATATATAGTCATGAAACACTAAAAATGATTTTAACCATGTGAAGTTTTGGTTTTTTTTAAAGAAAAGCAGTTGACTTCTTGCATCACATAGGTAATTTATATAATTGTGGTCGTTTCTGAGTGTCTGATTCTGCTTTCAGACGTCACACCATTAGTTCTGAATGTGCTCATTCAGAACTTCACCAAGTAGATCATAGGAATAAATGGTGAAAAGAAACTCTTTGATTGTTAGGAACTATACACTGAGAGGACATGATAAATATACTCACCTCTCTGACCTTTAGTGCTGGAGGCGATAACTTTCAGGATCCTTATATTAATTTCAGGAGTTCATGTGAAATTATCAAAAAAGAGCAAAGTAAGTTTTTCTAATAAGAAAAATATTTTATAAGAGTAATATAATTTAAGTTAAAAGCAATTTAAAAGTCATTTTCCAATAATTTTTAGAATATTTTGTCCAAAATTAACATATTTACAATATTGAACAACAGAAACTCTTACCATCAGTTATGATTTCATGGTCTTAAAACTGTTTTTTTTTACAACAAATTCCAGCAATTTGTTCCATCCAATCTGGCAGTGATTTTTATCTCAAGGCAACGTTCTCTCATTCATTAAACCTCTGCCTTACAATTTTATTGTAACATAACAAATGTGTTAAAATGCTTAACATTCTATTTGTTCATTTTTTGAAGACATTCTTTCTGATTTCTTAAAGGAAAGAGATGGTGTATATTGCTTTAGTCCTTTGCCAATCCTCCCTCTGAGATGCCATTCCTGATTTCTCCAGGTTGCCTTAGGAGATTTTTTTCCTTACTGGTAAAATTTTATCTTATACCTTCAGCAAACACTTGTTATATTAGGTCATAATTATCTCACCATTAGAGTAAGTCACATAGGGAAAAAGTCCACATTAGATTCATTTTACATCTTCAGTATTCAGCATTGTGACTGGCATTGTAGGTGTTTAACAAATAATTTTGAATGAGTAAATATGTATTTAAGTAAAGTTCAGCTGGATATGATTTTATGAACAAAATAGTCCTGGGAATAGTACTGTCTTCAGAAGTCTGATACATGGTGGGCTATTGTAGGTCTATTGATCACACCCCAAATAAGCATATGTAAGGATTCTCTGTTAGGACCACTCCACAGCAAGAAACTATGCTCATGAGTGATAATATCAGCTTTCCTTCCTTCATTTCCTCCTCCTTTTCTTCTTCAAAATCTGCCATCTCTATACTCTATATTCATGTTGGAAAGGGAAAGATCCAGGGAAAGTGAGAGAAAGGAGAGGAGAAGACAGAGAAGAAGAATAACATATATATGGAACATATTTATAGTTAGCTTACTGGGCATGCTGAATGTGTGATATAGACGTATTTTACAAGTTGGTTAAAGCGAGGGCATAAGATTTTCTAGTTTGCAGTAGCTATGTACAATTTTGCATCAGGTCATTTCTGGAGAAAATGCTATCAATGCAAATGAAAAGATGGGGAGTCGTTTTGGTGTCTTTTACACTTGTTATTCTTGGAAAGAAAAGCTCACAAATCTTCTCTCCCTCCCTCCCTCCCATCTTCCTTCCTTCCTTCCTTCCTTCCTTCCTTCCTTCCTTCCTTCCTTCCTTCCTTCCTTTCTTCCTTCCTTCCATCCTTCCATCCTTCGTTCCTTCTTTCCTTCCTCTCTCTCTCTCTCTTTTTTTTTTTTTAATTGAGACAGGGGCTCACTCTCTTTTCCAGAGTGAAGGGCAGTGGCACAATAACCGTTCACTGTAGCCTCCAACTCCTGGGCTTAAGCGATCCCCCAGTCTCAACTTCCCAAGTAGCAGGGACCACAGGCACAAGCCACGATGTCTGGCTAATTTTTTGTATTTTTTTTGTAGAGATATGGTCTCACTATGTGACCATGCTGGTCTCAAACTCCTGGGCTCACACAATTCTCCTGCCTTGGCCTCCCAAAGCACTGGGATTACAGACATGAGCCATTGCACCCAGCCTAAATGTATCATTTCTTATGCTAGTAATGCATAATATAATGTCATTTAGTGCTTATTCTTCAGAGAAAATATTTAGTTATTAAATTTACTAAAATACAACATTGAAAGTCTGATTATCAGGTGGAGAGAGGGGACTTCATTGTCTTAAACCAATGAATCTTACTAGCTTTCTTCTTTCTGAAATTTTTGGGACAGAAATGTAAAATGTTTTGTGAACTCCAACACTCACATCATAAGCTTGCCACCCTTAGCCCTGTGATGCTTTCACAGTGTTTTGTTTGTTTAATCTTTCCTACCACCTTACCTCCTTCAAAACTCACCCTGTGGCCCCGTCCTTCAGGCACTCACATTCTGCTTTCCAAATTGACTGGCAGCTAATCTTATAAATGAATCCACTCTAATGGCTGCTGATATGATAGTGGGTTTGAGGTCAATCCTTCCACCTAGTTAAGTTGTTACATTTTTTGGAAACAAGCAGTGTGATAAAATATGAAAGGGTCAGAAAACCAGAATTGGAGTCCTGGTATCACTACTAATTTTGTAACTTAAATCAGTCATTTTAGCTCTGAGCCCTAGCCCAATCAATATGATGATAAAAATTATACCTACTCTTTTTACTTCCTATAGCCCTACCAGGTAGAAAGCATTGTGGAGATATCTAGAAAGTTGCATGTAGGGAGAGAAAATACGTACAAATCACTCTTATAAGGAAGAAAGTGATGAAATGTATTAGAGTAAAAAATCACATACTTTGGGAATTCAACAGGAGCAATCACCTCTGAACTTCTGACAAGGAGAGGCTGTGTGAATCAGGGAAGTGTTCACCAGAGAATAGCAGATAGACTTCAAAGGATAGCTAGGGTTGAAACAAAACACTAATGATGGGTACTTCAATAAATACACCACACAGCTGAAGCCTCCAGAACACAGCAAGACTGAGTATGTACTGCACTCAAAACACAGAGTGTCAAGGAGTCTGCTTTTGGGTAAATGCTTCTCATCAGTTATGTGTAACTTAAGAATATATGCAACCGTGAAGATATGCAATTGTTAATCAGAGACTCCAGAATGACTAGGAAATGGCTGCAGCATTCTTCAGCTTTAAAAAGGATACTTTTGGAGGTATTTTCTGAAATGAATAATATTTTCAACAATATAAATTAAAACTGTAGAAATAAGCAACTTTGTGCCAAATTATAGCCTATAAGTGAGATCTTTCTATCGACTAAGGCATTTTTAAAGTAAATAAATATATAGTATGTTTATTGAAGATGCCACACTGTAAGAGAATTTAGTGCGTAGCACAGTTAACACTTTAATGTTTAGTACTGCATAGGACTTATTCTCCTAAATTTTGGGATCTGCATCACAGTTTCATAACATATTTAGATATTATTTGAAGTGTGCTGGCAGTAGTATTGAACTCAAAGCATGAACTCAAGTATCCTAGGGACTATATTCATTGGTTATATGTTACATTTTTATTTCTTTATGGTTCTGTTTTCCACTCTATTTTTGAACAAACTCTTTTTAAAGACACATGGTACTTGTTATACTTGTTCTCTGAATAAAAATTTAAAAATCTGTAATGGAATTCTACTTCAGACCAGTCTTCTGAACATTTCTATTAGTGAATGAGAGTACCTCACAGTGTAGTATTAGCTCCCTGGGTTAGACTGAAAGGTTTCAAAGTAATGCTTTTATTTTTCCCTTGTCATTTATTCATCTGTCAAATCATTCTGCCATCCTTTGGTTTTATAATTTTGTGACCTAAAAAATCACCTCTCCACTCCCAACTGGAACCTCCTGAAGATCTTTACTTCCAGGCAAAACTCATTCTAATCACAACTGAAGTCTAACAATATTTACCTGTCAAAGCTTGTCAGTATATTTCCTTTCATCTCCAACTATACAATCTCATCATGTTACAATACATGACCATATCTTGGTTTGTTATAGATATCAAGCTAACACAGGATCTAGCACGTCTACAAACAAACAAGTATATGTGATTGTTAAATATCAGCAATGACTTGTGATAAGTTCTCTTATAAGTGAATTATCTTCTTCTAAATTAACGACAGCAGCCTATGAAAAGCAGGCAGTTTTAACAGACTACGTGTTGACTAAATAAATAAATAAATGATGTTGATTGACTAAATTTAGTGCCATAAATATCAATGAGTTCTATTGATGTTCTTTAAAAATTATTTCTTCCTATCTTGTCATCGGACAGGATCAATAGTTGATTTTTATCTTGTTTCTTCTTTGGAGTTTTTCCTCCTGGAGAAAAACACACCTTCTCTGACCTGTACTCTTCATGGACTGACCTTTCTGTGGCCCTCCAGCTGGTAGACTGACTTTTAGCTGCTGCACATCCCACTGCTGTTTCCTGTGCTTGCTAGCCAAGTCCTCTTACTTCCAAGATGATACCCCCACTAACTGGAGCTCCCAAAACATAACCTCCCTCTGTTTCTTCACATTTGGATCAGGAAGTAGTATCAGGTCAGCTGTGACACGGGATGTTCTCTAGAAGGTCAGGGAAGGTTTCTGGCAGCAAAGAAGCACACTGTGCCAGGCTTCTTGAGCGAAAGAGTGGTGACCTGCTCCCTCCCACTCAACTTCCAGCAGCTGAAAAGTCTCCAGTGACCACAGCTCCACCTTCTAATGACTTTTCCGAACATTTGCAAGAGCTAGTCACACTCCAGGTGAATATTTTCAGACACCTGGGATGGGCTGTTTCTTCCCGTTTCTTTGTTCATATAAAAAGACTTTAGAGCAAAGGGCAGAATATGGCAATTTCTTTCTCCCAACCTTGAACATGGCCTCTGAATATAAAACTTATTTTGTATGCAGTGATGTAAGTGAAGGTCTTCTAGTTATTTCATGGTGGGTTTTTCAGATGTTCTTTTTTTTTTTTTTTTTTTAAAGACAGGATCTGGCTCTGTCACCCAGGCTGGAGTGCAGTGGCACACCTGTAGTCCTTGATCCCCCCCGGGCTCAAGCAATCCTCCCACCTTAGCCTCCTGAGTAGCTGGGACTACAAGCTCATGCCACCACACCTGGCTAATTTTTATATTTTTTTGTAAAGACAGGGTTTTGCCATGTTGCCCAGGCTGGTCTTGAACTCCTGAGCTCAAGCAATCCACCCTCCTCGGCCTCACAAATTGCTGGGATTACAGACGTGAACCGTTGTACCCAGCCCATGGTGTTGTTTTTAAAAACACTTAGAATTTTCTGTTTCATTACCAATAATATTACTGCCTACCCACATATTTCGTCTTCTCTATTTCTCTATAATAAAAATGACAATTGGAAAGTTTCAATGGTCCTTAAGATAGAAAGAATAACCTGTCTCAGAATAAATCCTTAAGACCAGCCAGAATAATAAGGTAAAAGGTTCCTGAGTTTGTAATATATGTCAATATTTGGTAGCATATAAATGTAAATTTGCGTCTTATATGATGCTGTACACATTGATTTCTATGACTTTTTAGAAACTATAGCCGAAGAGAGCATTCTGCATTCTTGAGAAATACAGTAATTTTACTCTAGGTTTTAGACCATTCCAGTGTGTTGTGTTAGAGTTTTTAGGTACTGAATTCATCGCATGAAAAGGGAATGTTTCTATTTTGCCACCACCATTATGTTATCTTTTCCAGTGCAATTACAAGCTAATTCAGTGCTCTTTGTGTTGGACTAATAGCTTCTGATTTGCTGCTGTCACCCAGTACCTCCTCATGCTCTTTTAATACCATCTGCAGTGCCCCCAGCACTTACCTAGGGTGAGCATTTTTCTCTAAGTAGAGACTCATCTTTGGCAAATCATTAATGGAACATCAAAAAGATCCCATCTGTTAGAGTTACATATGGCTAAGATCAGAATTATCAAATATCTCATTTTTTCTTTATTCCCTTTTTCTTTTTTTCCTTTCTTATCCACACAATAAATGTAGTTGTCAGCAGGATAAGTTCATGCGCCGGATAAGGTCACAATTTCATTTAGTGACAACTTCCAACAGTAGGAACTTACAAGGTTCGATTTATTAAAGAGTCAGAAGGGATAAGATCACTGCATGGCCAGCCTGATTTATCAGGGTTTGACTAGAGTACTTGAATAGGGAACGTCGTATTTCAAGTTTATGTTCAAAACTGTAGTTTAGTATGTGTTGTGACTGTATGACTCAAACATTGAGAAGGAAAATTAGAAAAAGTATCTCTATAAGGCAATTTGTAGTCACCAACCAAGAACTATCCTTTCCTGAGCCAAATCATGCTTAGACATGGATCAATATAGCATAATATAAATGGTGCTATTTGTCTCAAAATGCAGATGAAACATGGTTATTAACGCCTGAGGAAACACACATAATGGAAAGACTGCAGTTTGGCTGTGAAGATAATCAGCAGTGAAATGATCTAACCCTCTTAGGTATCTGGCAGGCAGCTGTCAAATGGTTAAACCATAAAATAGCAAGAGCTCTGCCATACTTCAGCCACCTTGGCTGACTTTGAAAATGTTTTGAGATTTTTCGAATCTTTGAGTGCTTTTTGAACTCAGCATGACTTCGGGGCTGTCCATGTTTGATACCATGATGTATAATATCTTCCAACCATGAAGAAAATATAAATATGGGTTCTGACCCTATAGCCTTCTGCTATACTATGGCCTGATAAATATTATGAGCTAATTCATGTGGTCTGCTTTAAAATTTGGTTGTATATTTAAAACCAAGTTCAAACCAATCCGAATTGTATTTTCAGCAAATGCAATATGATCTTCTGTCATCTCATTTACTTGCAGCTATGTCCTATGAAATCTGAGCCTTGACTTAAGGGTCGTTCTGTAATTACCTTATATGTTTATATCATCAACTTAATGCTGAATCTAGGTGAAGCATGATTGCTGGTAACTATTCTAAAAGACTCATATCTGTCTGTTCCCCTTTGGTGTGCTACTATGTTCATATCCTTTGCTTTCTAAAGAGGCATCAAAAAGACCGTATTAAAAAACTACAATGTCTTGATAGCACTTTCAAAGAAAAAATATTTGAGGGTGTCTCTGGTGATTTTAAGTATTTCTCTCCACCAGTGAATTTCTTTTATTTAGGCCAAAAAGTGGGTTGATATTTTAAAAAGCTGTGGGATGTTTGGTAGTGATTTCTGACTTAGGGCCTTTTTTTTTTTAAGTTAAGCTATCATAAGTCTTTGAGTAATCACAGACTTTTAAAAGTATGCATTATCAAGAAGATAAGAGAAACAGCCCTGAGCACTAACAATATTATCTTTTACCAAAATTGATTAGTCCGTCCTATATGCCTCAAATATTTTCTGTGAACTTACCCAGCATGTTAAAAAATCAGGCTTCTTTTTGAAGAATAACTGCAAAAATATGAACTGGGCAGAGAAGAACATTTTTTATTTTTTTATCCCACTCCGTATTCTATAGATGAGGTAATGTATGTGAACGCATTACATAGACGGTTGAACAAGTGAAATGGATGCTTGTTGTAATACAAAGAGCAGACACATATTAAGACAACTCTCTTTTGTCTCCAAAAATCAACTTCAATTGTACTAAAATTGAGATACGTCATATCATCAAAATTTTCATCCCATCAATTGTGTTCCATTTGTATTTTTCAAATATCATGTGTCACAAACTCTATTAATTACCAGGGAATAAACAGAATTATTAAAGAAATTTGTAGATTAAAATGTTTATGTTTCTGTTGAGGTGAACTACATTATCAAGGAGAAACCTACTAGGGAATAATTTAATGCAAAACTGTATGATATTGGACTATAAATGCAATGGGAGTATTAGGGAAGAAAAATTCGGTTTTCTCTAGAATTCAGAGAAGGTGCATGAAGGAGAATAGCTTTGGGCTTGACCTTGCAACATTAAAAGGGTCTATTAAGGCAGGCAGAAATAGGATGTGTCTGCCAGATAGCGGGAACCATTCTCAGAAAGTTATGGGGGAGCTAAACTGGAGATGAGGAGGAATGGAAGGGGAAGAAGGCTTTTTTGACTGGAGGGAAGAACACATTTGGGAGAGCAGTAGAACGCAAGAGTCAGGCAAATACTGTGGAGCAGTATCAGTGGTATTAAAATTCAGGCAGATATGTTCAATTTGGGATGGCCAAGAAGTAGCTAGTGAAGGAACTTGCATAAATGTGTAACATGATGAAAGTGGAGTTTTAATCAGTTTATCCTGGCAGAGATTTGAAACCTGAATTGGAGCTGTAGAATGAATTGAGGCTGGTGGGTTGTCTACTTCTGAGTTGATGAAGACCTTAAAAATGCTGATAAGAAGGGTGAATCCAACAGCCAATGGAAAAGAAAATAAGTCAGGATATGAGGAGTGATTTGGATAAAGGCGACAAAGAGGGCACATGACCACAAGCAGACATCAATGAATGGTTGGATGTGATAATGGAAGTATATGGACATGCTCTTAGAATTCTTCAGTTTCTTTTTGGTGAAGTAGTAAATATTTATCAGGTACTTTGCCTTTGCATATTGTTAATTCTCACAGCAACCTTTTTAGAAAGCTATTGCAGTTCCCACTTTGCATGCAGAAACTGAAGTTCAAAGGGTTAGGTAACTTGCTAAGGATCACATGGCTTATTACAGTTACTCTTCTCTCATTCAATTGTGAGCCCATTCCAGCGTGTATCCCGGTCTACCACTTTACAAAACTCCTTTCACTCCAAATACCTGTGATCGCCATCTCATCCAAAGGAATCTTTCCAGTTCTTCCCTTCCCCCTTCCCTTTTCCCCCTTCCACCTTCTTTCCTTTCCCTTTCCCTTTCCCTTCCTTTCTTCTTTCCTTCCTTTGACAGAGTCTTGCTCTGTCACCCAGGCTGGAGTGCAGTGGTGCGATCTTGGCTCACTGCAACCTCTGTCTCCCATACTCAAGCAGTTATCCTGCCTCAGCCTCCCGAGTAGTTGGGATTACAGACATGCACCACCACACCCAGCTAATATTTACAGTTTTAACACAGACGGGGTTTCACCATGTTCACCAGGCTGGTCTCAAACTCCTGACCCTCAGGTGATCCAATCACCTCGGCCTCCCAAAGTGCTAGTATTACAGGCCTGAGCCACCATGTCTGGCCTCTAGTTCTTTTCTTACTTTCATAAATTTTCAGATTCCTTGATTGATTCCCCTCTCCTTCAAATTCTCAATCAACCCCTTTGTGTCTATGGTACTATATCCAATTTTTTTTCTATGTCTCTTGCCAATTCTCCTAAAGTTTCTATGCCTATTCCTGCATCACTATGCCTTTGAAGGTCTTTAGAATTCTGTCCTAGGTCTTCTTATTTATCATGATATACTCTTTAATCCTATGGCTTGTATTA
The DNA here is from genome assembly GCF_028858775.2 of Pan troglodytes. Taxonomy (NCBI): domain Eukaryota; kingdom Metazoa; phylum Chordata; class Mammalia; order Primates; family Hominidae; genus Pan; species Pan troglodytes. The sequence continues at coordinate 115,779,605 of NC_072405.2, forward strand.
CCATATACAAGGTGGTTTTAATTACTGAATAAATGCCAAGACCTTGCTTCTAGTTAAGACCTTGCTTCTGGGCCCAGGCCTATACTTGCCTACCTAAAATCACCTATTGCCTTCTTTATAGCTACTTTAATATCAACATTACCAAACTATAACTCCTTATTTTACTCTTAATTCTTGCTTTTCTGTGTTCTTCTGTCTCAACAGGAACATGGCCATTGGCTCATGTTCCTAAGTGAGATACCTGTGTAACATTCTAGGATTCTCTCTGCCGTAAGTTCTAAAATCTGAACAATCACTAAGTTCTATGACTTTTACTTCCCAAGCCATATGGATTTTATTTCATGGATTCATCCAGGTTCAGACTTGTTTTGTTTTTTGCTTTATTCTTTGGCCTAACACACTGTCTGGTACTTAGTAGATACCCAATAAATATTTATAAAATAAATGAATGAATAAACGAATGAATGAGGCATAAAGGAATAAATAAACAAATCAAACAAGAATTGGAGCTTTTCCATCTTATTTCAGAATATCTAGGATCTTTTCAAGTCAAACATCCATCCTCTGATAAAGTGGTTCGGGGACTTAAGTCTCTGACCCACCAGCCCAGTGCCCTTCTACTTCTCATAATATGTTGTATGTAGGGAAGGAAAATCATGCTATCATGGACTGTCAGTGTTGAAAAACAGCTTAGCAAGTTGTGAGTGAGTGCAAACCACTCTTTTAACAATGACAAACCAAAGACTCAGGAAAGATATAACTTATTTGAGGCCGTTCAGCTGGTTATTGAACAGAATTGGCGTAAAAGTCTTCTTACTTTTAGTGCAGTAATCTTTCCTCTATTTCATAACACCTATTAATTTTTGGAAAAAAAATAAAATATCATGCTCTTAAGCAATATGTAAGCTAAATATAACTTCCCTTTATACAATGTTTTGTTTCTTTTGCTATCATTAACCTATGTAACCTTGGTAGAATATACATGCTAATTATTTGCGCTATGCTTGCAGTTTTTAGAAATGCTATTGTGAATAAATGAATATTTTTATTTAACTATTTCAGCATAAGAAAGGATTTTCCTAAACCCTGAAATAACTTGTTGGCAAGCAAGAAAGGAGACTGGGGTATTCTTGCTTGTCTAGTAAAGTTGAAAAGATTGACTTGATATTTTGAACAGTTACTGGACTTTCTGTTGTGGCCATATTTAAGAGCTTGTAAAAGTATTTTTGGTCTGCTTAAAATTTTAATGGATAATCAAAGACACTTCAGAAACTTTGGAGACATTTGGATATCACTTTACGATCTGCCCCAAGTTTGTAGTTCTTAATCCATTAAAAGACAGAGCTGCTTGTAAATCCACAGGTATAGATAAGGAGTCACTGTTTACTGAGTCCGAACCCTTTTCAAATGAAATATGTCAGTGGCAGAAAGAGAGGATGAATTACTTTTTTAAAGGGTTTTCAAAGATTCTCTTGATTCCTCTGGTATCACTTAAGTGTGACATGACTGGTTTTTTAGTGTGTAAAAAGAAGCAAATTATTTGGGTATATTTTTATGTAGAAAAGAAGATTTTTTAACTTGTATTTAGCTGAGAGATTGAAATGTATTTTATTTTAAATGGTAAATTGTAAATAAACTGTTTTAAATGTAAGTAAGTATGGTTGAAAAAAATACTGAGAACTCCTAGCCAATAGAAATTAAACAGTTTATTTTCAAATAAGAAAATTATCCTAAATATTTCAATAAAGAAAGTGAATATGCATATATTGAGTCGTGTTGTCCCACTGATTCCTCTCTGACATCAGAGTAGATTGTTATCTTTGTGCTCTGTCTCTGAGGGTGTTTCTATAAAGGGTCTCTCATTCCAATGCATTAATCAAAAAGATTGCACAAAGATGAAAAACATTTTCAGAGGAAAATCTCATAAATGGATTTGTTATTCTGTATACAGAAAACAAATTATTGTCTTTCCATAGTTTCTGGACACTGAATAAGCATCAGGATCTAGCACTTAGGCATTAATATGTTATTTACTATACATATTCTATTTATATCTTTCAGACATTCGGACTTATTGAATCTTTCTGGGCTCATTTTCCTCACTGCTGATCATCATTAGCTGTTGATATACCAGAATTTAAAAAGTTGGAGAATGTATTTGTCTTAATTTAATGTGTTCTTCAATTTTCAGTGTATTTTTCAAGTGGTAAAGAAAGAGAGTATGAGAAGAAGGGTGAATGAAAGTGTTGTCACTGAATTTAAATTTTTGATTGGGAACATGAAATTGTTATGAACATTGCATCTTTATTGCTCAGATATAGATAAATTTAAATTTTACCATGGACACAAATTAACCACTACCGAAATATTTTAGCTGATTGTAGTTTATATACTTTAGTTTTGGTTTTCAGGATAAGCAATAATGAAAACATGAACAATAATGTCTGGTATTTAAACTATTAAAAGGAGGTGACACTAAATAGAGAAATAAAGAAGAGATAGAATTGAACTCAGGTTGGCAGTGTTTCTTTTTGAAAAAAAACTCAAGATTGAATCTATGTATTTAAAGATAGCTACTAACTTGAAAAGAAGCTAAAGCGAGATTAAGGCAACAATTTCATATGTTACCTGTCATGACATATAGCATTTAGAAAATGTTATTACTAGGCCAGGCGCGGTGGCTCACGCCTGTAATTCCAGCACTTTGGGAAGCCGAGGAGGGTGGATCACCTGAGGTCAGGAGTTTGAGACCAACCTGACCAACATGAAGAAACCCTGCTCTACTAAAAATACAAAATTAGCCGGACCTGATGGCGCTTTGCCTGTAATCTCAGCTATCTGGGAGGCTGGGGCAGGAGAAACTCTTGAACGCGAGAGGCAGCCTGGGCAACAAGAGCGAAACTCTGTCTCAAAAAAAAAAAAAAAAAAAAAGAAAGAAAAGAAAATATAAGTACTGAATATATTCTATTCTATTTTCCTCAGCTTTCTATTCTATATGGATTTTCATTGACATTAAAATTGACGCAAAAGTAATTGTGGTTTTTGCCATAGTTTTGCACCAACCTAATATTTCTTTCTGTTTCATTCCTTCATATTCTCATGTCTGCTGTTGATCAGGCTGAAAATAAATAACATTAAAACACAATGAAGTCAGGTTACTGAGATAAAATTTTTAAAATATAAACATTTTAGTATGGTGATATGGCATGGTAATACTCTTTGGGGAATAAATATCCTAGATATAATTATTTTAAAGACAGGCTGCAAGTCCTGATTGTGATTTTTTTCTATCTATCCCAAACAACATTTAAGCTATTGGCCGTTTTTTTTTTTGAAATTTTGAGGCCCTCTTTTATTTATTTGTATATTACTCCATTCATTTATTTCTTAAGCAAGCATTTAATGAATTCTTACTTTATGCAAGTGTGTATACTGTCTTTACTTCCTATTTCCCTTTATAGGTTCCAAAATATTACTCTGGAGTAAATGAAAGGAAGAAGACCTTCCAAAGCTGTTATTTCTAAAGTGTTTTTTTGGTACAATAGAGTTCTATTCAGTATACCAAATACAGAAAAACAAGTAAAAACTCCGCCTAAACATTTTTTATTTGAAAAACATGCCTTGCTATATATTGTACATGTAGCCATTTTACCTATTGAAACTGGTAGTCAATTTCAGAAAATTACCAAGTACTTCAAAAACTCTCCACATATTGTTGTTTGACAGTCTTGAATAAATACAAGAATTTTAACACAAAGTGATTGTCCTACTGTTTCTTGTCTACCTGTTTTGGCATTGGATCAGTGCTTTTTAAGGGAGTGTTATTGTTTCTGGTTCTTAAAGACTTAACTAAAAAGAATTGGCTTCAGTAGATGATGCGCGTGAAAAGGTGAAAGGAAGAAATTGGACTAAATTTGAATACAATTTATAAGGACAAGTTTTATTTTCCTCTCAGGTTAAGATGAGTTGTTTTTCAGACAAGCATAATTAATTCTCTTTATATGAATCCTGAGAATATCATGTGTGTAAAGCAAACACACAAAAAGAGGTGGCTGCTGATAAAGTACAAGTAAGTATTCTAAACACTTCTGTTTCATTGTCTGCAGGAGAGCTGGAGGTGTTTCAGAAAGATGGGGAACGAAAAATTCAGAGTCGACAGCAACTTCCAGTGGGAACAACCTGGGGGCCGTTTCCTGGGAAGATGGACTTGAATAATAATTCTTTGGTATGTGGATATTCCGAGATGGTTAATATTTTGTCATCGACTGTTAATATTTTGCCATAGCTCAGAAATTCTCTTTGCTTGCTTTCCAATGAAATCACTAAAAATAACCATTTGTTTTTGCTTTTTCGTGGACAGCAAAACTTGGATACTTTTCAAGTGGTTTGTGTCTGACAGTAATATACGCAGAATTTAGACAGAAACAGGTTACTCATACTAAATTGTGGCTAGTAAGGTACTATGTAAGGTTATTGCTTTATCTGCTTAGCCAGACTAAGACTGTTCACATTTAGTAATATATAAAATTGCCTTTATTTTTCAGATGACACAAATTGTCATCCATTACAGGTTTTCATGAAGAACAAGAAATAAACAACTTTGTTTTTCCTTGGTAATACTGTTTGTACCTTTAAAAGCAGGGATGAGTGGTCAGCATTATAATTTTTGTTATTCAGCTTTTTTGTAAAAGTTCTGAGAACAGAAAGTCTATCTCTTGGCATGATTATGTGGATTATTGATTAATTAGATGTTTTAAAAGTAATGGAGGCTGGGCACAATGGCTCACTCTTGTAATCCCAGCACTTTGGGAGGCTGAGGCAGGTGGATCACTTGAGGTCAGGAGTTCGAGACCAGCTTGGCCAAACATGGCGAAACCCATCTTTACTAAAAATACAAAAAAAAAATTAGCCAGACATGGTGGCGGGTGCCTGTAGTCCCAGCTACTCGGGAGGCTGAGGCAGGAGAATTGCTTGAACCCAGAGGGCAGAGTCTGCAGTGATCCAAGATCGTGCCATTGCATTCCAGCCTGGGTGACAGAGCAAGACTCCATCTCAAAATAATAAATAAACAAATAAATAAATAAAAGGAAAGGTAGGTAGTTTGGTTACATTTAAACTTTATTTCTTAATTGGATATATAAGTTTGCTATTCCTGCCTCAGCAACTCACCACAAACTTTGTGCCTTAAAACAACATAAACTTATTATCTTGCAGTTATGGAAGTCAGAAATCCAAATTGGGTGTCACTGGGCTAAAATCAAGGTGTCTGCAGGTCTGAACTCCTTTTCGGATGCTTTATAGGAGAATCTGTTTTCTTCCTTTTCCAGTTTCTGAGGGCTGCCCATGGCCCTTCCCTCATAGACCCCCTTCCATCTTCAAAGCCACAGGGCCTGATGGTGTCTTTCTCATGTCCACATTTCATCTCTGACTCTTCTGCTTCCCTCTTACACATTTAAGGATGCTTATGATTACACTGTGTCTGCCTGGGTCGTCTAAGCTAATTTCTCTATTTTAAGGTCAGCTGATTAACACTCTCAATTCCATTTGCTTCCTTCATTTCTCTTTGCCATGCAAAGGAATGTTCGCAAGTTCTAGAGGTCAGGATGTAAACATCTTTGCAAGGAGCTATTCTGCCTACCACATGGGATAAAAGAAAAACAATAGCTGAAAACCTCTCTTATAATAAGTGATAATACAGGTGATGAAATTTGGGAAGAAAAATGTTTCATATTCCTTAGAGGATCCAGAAATTTTATAAGTATTTATTCCCCTGAAAGTCCTTCTCTCTAAATGCCATTTATGTAGGAACAGTCTTGTGACTTTTAAATGACTCTATCTATGCTAAAGGGACATAAGAACTCCCAGAGGGGTTTCGACAGGTGTACTGGGTTCAGCAACATTACATTCCTTTTTTGATTTATTACATGAAGGAAATCCCTTCTTCAAGTTATTACATGAAAGAAATTGATACATGTGGATCTCCGTTTATTCAGTACCATGTGGATGTGACAGAGGTTGTTGGTTCAACTAAAAGTAATGATTAGAATAAATAGGAAATATTTGTGTTACCAAACTTTTAAAGAGTGCATGAGATCCCAGGGGTATATTTATTACTTTGTACATTCATGTATTTATCCATAAAAGGATGAAGTAGGGGTTTTCACATACATTTAAGGACCAAACAAGTTGACCTTACTGTCCAGACCAAATATTTAATAATCTGGGCAATTTGTTCTAGGTGGACCAGTGCAGCTACTTCAAAAGAGATTTATGATGTAGCCACAAAATGCAGGCCTGAGTTGATTGAGTTGTATTAACAGATTGTTTTATTGATTCCTTTCAGAGAGCAATATTAACTATGCCCATTTCTCAAGCTAATGAATGTTAAGAAAGGCAAGAGAAGGATTGTCTAAACATCAAAGATTGAATTAAATGCTATTCTGAACTTATTTTATCTGGGAGTTTCTATTTGTCTTCTAGCATTGCTTACTAAACATTTTAAACTATATCATATTTATCTTATTTATCACAGTGTATCAGATACCAATGCAACCTTTAATCATTTGTATATTTCTTCAAAAGTGTACTGACACTGTATCAGCTATAGTTGACATGCAAGATGAACATTTTCCAGTTTACTATATTAAAAGGATATATTTACTAAAATGCTATTTTTGATTAATCTTGCTATTACTCTCTGTATGTATACAGAATGGTAGTTTTATGACATTTTTACCATATGCTAAATCGTGATGGATAGAAGATAAACCTGTCTGAGAAAGTTTGATTTTTTGATTTTTCATTGAAATAATTTCTGATTTTAGACAGTTGATGTCATTTTGCTGTTTTAATAGTTCTATATGACTGTAAAGCTATTTTATGCCATATTTAATATTTTTAAAAGGAGTTAACTTATATGAAATTTTCAGAATTTTTGATACTATTTAAAACATGACTACTCTTATCAACAATTGGGTAATGGGTGATTATTATTTATAGAAAACAATTTTAATACTTCAGTTTTCTTCTTTTGTCTTAGGGTTTAAATATCAGATTATTTTATTTAGTTAAAATACAGCATTTTTCCTTATTTTAAAATTTAGTTGCCTCACTAAAATATATTTTCAAATGTTTTTCTTTTGAAATAACATCCTCTTCCAAAATTTACTTCTGAGTTTATATCATTAAATACTACTAGTATTATTATTCCTACTACTGTTACTACTGTACATTAAATTGGTTAACATATATGTCTGGAAAATGGAAATAGATTAGCTCATTTAGTCCTCCAAAAAACCTGTGAATTTGGTTCTATCATAAATCATATTTTACAGATAAGAAAATAAAAATTCTCACTTCTGATTCGAGAGTCTGCTTTTTTAAAGACTCTGCCACACTGCATTCTCAGTATAACATCTGTAACATGATTTGAGCATGATAAAATTGTTGATGATTTCTTAACATGAATCATAAATTTATAAAAATCTCTGGGAGGAAGTATGCAAAAATTAGAAATATACCTTTTTTTTCCCCGATGGGCAAAATATTTATTATGTAATTAGACTACTTGAGCAGTTAAAAGTTAATTCAAAGACTTCTGGAGTTTCGTTACCTCTTCATAATTTGGACAGTACTATAATATGTATTTGAAATCATAAATATTCCTTATAATAAAATATATAGCCTACTACCCCTTCCCTACCCAACCTTGAATCAAATTTGGATTAGCGCACTCTCTTAAATTGCTTATTCGCCAACTGATGTAATGTTACTCTGCTCAAACTCATGGTGTTGGCTCGGGAGATTCAGCTCACTAATTAATCCAACACAGTAATTAATTGAGTCACCATGCCAGATGTCAAATCCTTTTTATATCTTTCAAGTCCCCATCTTCAAGTACATTAGCAATATGCCACCTTCTGCAGGAAGCCTTTGCAGACCAGGCATTTAGATGTATATAGAACATTTTAAAAAACACAGAAACACCAAACAAATTAGTTTGACAAAAAGTTGTTCTTGGAATTATATAACATACTGAACATAGAAATAGAGTATCTTTTGTCCACACCTTATTATCTTGGTAGATACTTCATGCTTTAAAAGTTTTATAATAGCAGCAGCAGCATAGTAAATACTTTCATTGGGCCAGAGACTGGTCAAAGTGCTTTACATGTTTTATATCATATTTACTTCTTACACAAGTGCAAGAGAAGATAATATTTATCTCCTTTGTTGCAGAGGCATAAACTGCTACTTTGGGAAGTTAAATAACTAGCCTAAGGTCAACTCAGTCTGATTCCATAACCCATGCTCCAGTCTTAGAAATGTTTTCTGTGATATGGTAATAATAATACTGCCTAGCTTATAGGAATTTTGGACTAAATGAGATAGCATATGTGAGTTATCCACACATTTCAACTACTTTTACTAGTCAGTAATCTGTGGAAGTGAATCCATTGAAATCTTTCAACTTTAAAGCAAAAAGCACTCTTTAAATTAAACAAGTAACACTATAAACCTTGGCGTTTGGGGATTTTTACATGCCTAAATTTGACTGTTTGCCAAGGGCTCTGTCTTAGGATTCTCCAGAGAAACAGAACAACAGGATGTGTATGTATATAGCCAGAGATTTATTATAAGGAATTGGCTTGTCCAGTTATGACGGCTGGGAAGTACAAAATCTGCAGTACTCAGTCAGATGAGATACCCGGGAGAGCCAGTGGTGCAGATGAAGTTCGATAGCAGTCTTTGGGATATTTCCTCGTCTGTAGGGAGGCCAGTCTTTTTGGTCTATTCGGGCTTTCAGTTGATTGGGTGAGGCCCATTCATATTTTGGAGGGCAGTCTGTTTTACCCAGAGTTCACTGATTTAAATGTTAATTTCATTCAGAAACACCCTGTGAGCTGGCAATTAAAATGAACCATCACAGGCTCCGAAGGCCTGCATTACCTTGCAAGTTTCAGTTTTTTGAGGTATGACCTTATACCCCTGAAAAAATTGATACCAGTGAGGGAGCCCAGCTTTCTTTCCAGCATCTCACCTCATATCTCAGAAATAACTTACATTAAATACTATCATGGTAGCACAAACTTGGTGTTTTTGAAAGTTTTGCAGTTTTATTCACTGAAAAAAATCAAAGGACTACTGATGAGGAAGAAATTTTAAAAATCACCTTAAGTTCTGATCAATATCTGGTTTGGATGTGTTTTAGAACATCTATGTTTATATGTTGTACCTTTGAAGTTTTTCCCCATATTCTCCCAAGGACAAGGATCCTTGCAATAAACTAAATCTCAGCTGTGCTAGCACGTGGTAGTGCTTAGTAAGTATCAAGCAACAGTGATTACTTGGAAGGTTGGGTGTCTGAAATTTAAATGGCATTTGCCCTCTCTTGCTTTTAAATATTATCAACTGTTGATAGCTAACTATTCTGATTGGATTCAGCCAACTGCTGGAATCATACAACATACATAGTTAATTAAATAGAAAGCCCCAGATTACTTACAACGTAATAGTAAACTCATCGCAACCTGTTAAATTCAACAAATGAAATTTGATAGAGAAATCTCATTTTATTCTGTTCAATCAGAATAAAATGTATTATTTTCCCACAGGGTATTTGTGATACTGAATTTTTTTTTAAAAAATGAAATATACATATAAAGGGCACTATAGATATTTTGTTGACCTAATAATGAAATAATGCATGTATCAAATTGCATCTTAAAAGTTTTAAGATAGTCATCTTTATAGAAATGTGGTTAAGGAAAAAACTAGAAGTTCCTGATCTACCTGCTTATAATTAGAATTATTAATTGCCTCCATTTATCCCTTTGCAGTTTTATCTTTTCCAGTATTCATCTTTTATCTTAATAATTGCTAGTCTTCAAGCTTCATATTGTACATATCCTGTAGCAAATATATCTCTACCTATGTCTCCAGCATTCACCTCTATAGGCAAAGGCTGCTCAGTGGGCACACCTGTGACTTTTCTACCTGAGCACTTTTTTCAGCGTTAAGAGCAAACTCCTTGCAAGCTGGGAAAGCTGGAAGTGCTGGAGATTTCCTATTCCCAAAGGTTATCCTCAACCAATGATTGGACAGAAAGTTGGTGGACTAACACCTCCGCTTCCCTTCCTCTTGGTTAGGATATAAGATGTGTTCTATATTGTCTGTTAGAGTTTGGCAGTGGAATTGAGCTCTGATTGCCTTCATAGTGAACATTTTGTGGACCTCTTCCCTTTCCTGCTTACTTCGCCACAACCTTACTGGAATTTTCTGGGATCAACTTCCCAGTAAACTACTTGTATTTGAATCAGTCTCAGGGTAAGCCTCTGGGGAATCCATACTAAGACAACCTCTAAGATGTAATAATGAAATAAATTTAAAAGCAATATCCAAATTATTATTGAGATTCTAGAGGACATAGAATTATTTAATCTTTATTATTCAATTTTGGACCTCTACTACTGGCACATAATCGGTATTCAATAAATGCTCTTTAAAATAAAAATCTAATCGAATTGAATTTGCTTATCAGGAACATTCTCACTGACTCCACCCATATTCTCCATCTTTCCCATCTCAATGGCATAATTTATTATTTTGCTGAGGCATGACTTTTTGTTGAGCCTCAGATTTCATTGATGTTGACATTGTGAATGATATCTTCCTTCTTAATATTCATTTTAATCTGGGCTCAGGACTACCATACTTTCCTATTTCTCATTTCTCTCTGGGTCTTGGCTCTTTTTAATTTAACTGTGAGTATTTCCCAAAACACTTCTGGCCTTTCTTCTCTTCTCCCTCTGTTCCCAGTGCCTCAGGGAGCTTATCCACTTGCAAAGCTTCAGCTACTAATTTACAAATGACATTTAAATAAAAAAATCTCTAACCTTGGCTTTTTACCCTTTCTCTAATAGCACATTTCAACTGTTTTGCAAGCTTTCCCATTTAATTCCTCCAACTACACAGTCACAAAGAGAGTTTATTCCTGTCTCCACAGACAGCCTCTCTTTTCCATGACTTCCAGCTTTCAGTCACCTTTAATCCTAGTCCTCTGCCTCTCCTTTCCTACCTCTGCAGGGAGTCCATTCTCTCAGTTATCCTGTGTCTTTTCTGCATTTCTACCTCTCCTTCTCACATCTCAAATGCTATTCACACACAGTTACACATACCCATACCTCTCTCCTTTTGCCTGTAACTACTACCATCTCTTTTTCCTTCTATTCAGAGTCAAACATCTTCCAAGACTCTCCATTTCATGTCCAGAAACCAAGCATCATAACTCCTGCTTTCGTAATGATTGTTCTCCTCTTTCTGTTCCTGCTACCACTGCTTTAGTCGAAAGCCCCACCGCTTCTCTCTTGATTATTACAATATTCTTCTGTTCTCTCTTGTTATCTTTTTATTTACTCAGACCACAGTATGTCCTGAAAGCAAAACTACAGTAGTCACTTAACTCCTGTGCTTTAAAATCATTCTAAAGGGCACGAGAATACCCCAAGGTTTTGGTAAAGCCTAAAAAAGGCCTTCCTGATACTCACCTCCCCAGGTGATGCTCACCTCCCCAGTTCTGACCCCTTTTCCACTCTCTTATAGACTTTAGGCATTCTGAACTACATGCGGTGCCCTGAATGTCCATTTTTTTTCCACATCCGTACATTTGGTCATGCTGTTTTATCCTCCTGGAAACCCCTATTCCCTGCCCCCCCCCCCACCTATCTCTCTTCATCTCACTAAGTCCAATACTTATTTAAAGACTCTGCTCAAAGTCACTTCCAAGGTAGACCTTCTCTGAAGCCTCCTGTCTGGAATAGATAACCACTCTTGGAGTATTTCCCTGGTGCTCTAGGTTTACTAGGATAAGAGCACTGATCACATAACTGTGAGCTCCTGTTTGCTTGTCTATCTCCCCTGCAGACCATATGCTTATTATCTATTTTTTATCTTTCTATCCTTCCCACTTAGAACAATGTCTAGCTTATACTAAGAGCTCAATGAATAACGTTGAATGAATCAGCACATTAATTTTTTCCTTTCACTTTTCTCCATATCAGGAACAGCTGCACACCCCTCCTTATTCAAGACCCTGCATCCTTCCTGAGGCTTTACATCCATGTCTGTTTCGTCTGTGATCTTGCTTCATCTGCCTAACTCAGCAGAGCAATTACCACAGGAAATGCTATCTTGTACCTGTTTTATTTGTTTATAGACTTGCACTTTTATTTTAGTCTCATTTGAGAGGAAAGTTCAGTAGGACAAGATAACTATGTCTATTTCTTCAGTTTTTATCTCATAAGGAGATATGCCCATGATGGTTTCTTGAGAAATGTTGACTAATTTCAGTGTAAGATTTGCAACCCTTGGATGCAGCTAGGAGGATGAGGTGTTGCGCCTAGTGAGGCAATTATGATTTGTTTACAACAGACTCAGTTTTAGATCCCTCACTATGACATGGGTGAAGGCCAAGAAGGTGTTCTGCTCTACCATGCTTTCTGTGAAGTCTCATCCAGCCTCACACGTTCCAGTGACAAACCATCTGGGAAATTCCATCTGTCTCTGCTTGGAAACTGAGGTGGCAGTCGCCCACTGTGAGCAATTTTCTATTAACTTCTTGGATAAGATCAGTCAGATTTATACTGAATTGATGGGAACCGTAAGAGCAAGGTTGTTCCAAGAGAAGACAAATGTACTGATTCCTCTAATTGGGCTTAAGCCAGTTTCATTCACAGACGCCCTTAGGTTCTAGTAGTGCAAGGACTTATAACCTTTTTAATTGTACCCTGTTCCTCTTGGGAAACATTGGTGAAATTCATTATTGATGGAGGTTGTAGATTTGTCCCTTAGGGAGGGCAAGATCCTGGCTTCTCTTATACTCTATCTGCTATGTGGAGAATTAATGGAAACTGAGTGGACAGAAAAGCTGCTCAAAGAGGACTTGAAGGCAAGAAATGTAATGCAGCAGAGCCTTGGAAAGTGATGCGTTGGTTTGGTTTCTAGAATTAGGGTAGGGTTTTTGTTGTTTTATTTATTTTTATTTTTATTTATTTATTTTTTTGGTGGAGGGGGATTACTCAGGGAAAGAGGAGAAAGAAGTTGGTGTGGAGGCCTCAGTAATCAAAGGCCTGCTATTGAATGTGAGTCAGAAAGGAAGAAATCAAACACCGAAGAATTATTTCACCATTGAAATATGTAGAAGCCAGAGAGGTCAATTGCATATTAATCTGAAGGGATTGGCTGTGTTATAATGCAGATATAGTTACGATGTTGGCAGTGGATGAAAATACATTGTCATATGGCACAATGGTATTGAAGTGAAAACCTGAATTTGTGCCCTTCCTGATAATTTTTACTTGCCTCCAAAATAATACCTTTTGTGTATAGCTAGCCTGTTAACCTCAATCTCATCCTGACTTACTTTTTCTCCTGATGGTGAAGTCTTTCCAGGTTCTTTACATTTGGACTTGGATTTGAAAGGTGGAAACACAATTCCTTGCTATACATAGACAATTTTATTTATGGACCTAACTTACTCTCCTCTGCCTGAAATTTTAATACATTTTGGCCTTTGGTTTATATGGCTAAACCTATTTACCCTTAGTTAGGCCAAGTTTGAACTTTTAAGAAGAATTATTTTTACAAGATTATTCATTGTTCCCTTTTCCCAGAACTCCAAGGAGAACTTTTGTTGAAGATGATCTTTTCAGTTATTAGGACGATTAGTGCTATTTAATTAATTTCTGAAAGGAGGAATTGTTTATGTCATCATAAGATGATCAAAGCTGATCCACTCTATGTGTGTAAAGTTGAGACAAATGAGTCACATAACCTTTTCCCACAGAGGATCGGTGTGAAGGATGAAGAATCACTATTGATTTATAGCTCCAGATACTCTTTGTGGGAGTTGTGATTGTTCCCACACATAGGGATCCTTACGTGAATTTTCTTAATGCAGATTTCATTGCTACTGTCATTTCTTTGTATTTGCCAAAAACAGAATCATGAAGGCCTAAGGTGGAAGTGGGTGGATATATAGCATCCCTGCCCCTCTAGGGAAATCTGTCACCATCTTGACTAGTGAGGAAGTGGTTTGTAAAGCATAACTATTGTTTTTGTAACACAAATTCTAAAATATCAATCTTGAAATGTAGTTTTTCCTGGAGGGGATGGTAGAAGTAACAAAGCACTGTGAGGAAGAGTTGTTCATGGAGTTGACCAAACTGTCCTCTGTTATGTGCTGATAGGTCTGGCATGCCTTTTAAATTCTTTCTATTTGATGTTTTTGAGGAATTGTCATTCTATACTGATTTCAAAACAATTAGTTTGGCAGGATATGCTTACATGGTTGTAACAAATATTGTGCCAGCGTTATGAGGACTTAGCATCAATCTCAGCTTGACATGACAATTAATACATTCAGTAACTTGGAGATGATAACAGAGAGAATGGAGATAGGTACCAGTTTGTACTCCTTCAGTTTGGTCTTAAAAATCAAAATTACTTAGGGATAATGCTTTGTCAAACTCTGATAACATATTGGACTCTGGTTTTAATCTAATTTTCAATAAATATTCCCAGGATGGGATTCACCAAGTTTCATAATTTAACTGTAGCTCTCAGGTGGCATTGACAACCTTTATTATCATATAAGGTTTTCCTAGCATTGACAAGTTTGTGACTCTTTACAAGCCACTGCTATAAAGCTCTGTGTTGATGCTGTGTGGTGGTCCAGGGGCAAGTATTCTTGGGTAAATTTCTTTTTTTTTTTTTTTTTTTTTTTGAGACAGAGTCTGGCTCTGTCACCCAGGCTGGAGTGCAGTGGTGCGATCTCATCTCACTGCAAGCTCCACCTCCCGGGTTCATGCCATTCTCCTGCCTCAGCTTCCTGAGTAGCTGGGACCACAGGTGCACGCCACCACGCCCGGCTAATTTTTTGTATTTTTAGTAGAGACGGGGTTTCACCGTGTTAGCCAGGATGGTCTTGATCTCCTGACCTTGTGATCGCCTGCCTCGGCCTCCCAAAGTGCTGGGATTACAGGCGTGAGCCACCACACCTAGCCTCTTGCATAAATTTCTAATAAGAGAATAATAAAGTAATATTTATTACATACTTTGGAAATTTGAGAAATTATTTGAGAAACTCTCTTGGAGATTAACATATTTTTTGCCTGTTAATTTAAATATTGAATTTAAAGTTGTTCTTTTTTTTTGAGACAGAGTTTTGCTGTTGTTCCCCAGGCTGGAGTGCAGTGGCGTGATCTCAGTTCACCACAACCTCCGCCTCCCAGGTTCAAGCAACTCTCCTGCCTCAGCCTCTCAAGTAGCTGGGATTACAGGCATGTATCACTATGCCTGGCTAATTTTATATTTTTAGTAGAGACAGGATTTCTCCATGTTGGTCAGGCTGGTCTCGAAGAACTCCCGACCTCAGGTGATCTGCGTGCCTTGGCCTCCCAAAATGCTGGGATTACAGGCATGAGCCACCGCGCCCAGCCTAAAGTTGTTCTTTATTATTCATTGACTCTTACTTCAATTTTCTCATAAAACCCCTTGTCCCAGCTTGACAAAACTGTGGCTTCTTGATTCTAATAATTTCAGCGTCTTCTGTGCCATTTTGTATCACTTTCTATTTTTTAATGGCAGGAAACCAGACTAAAGCATAGAGTTATGTAGGTTGGTCTGTGGTTTTCTTCTCATACACTTTAGTTCCTTTTCTGATGGTTAAAAATATGAGCACAACTTGTCGCAGGCGTAGTGTCTCCCACAAGGCTTCAATCAATAGGTTGGTCTGTGGTTTTCTTCTCATACTCTTCAGTTCCTTTTCTGATGGTTAAAAATATGAGCACAACTTGTCACAGGCATAATGTCTCCCACAAGGCTTCAACCAAGGGGACAGACAGGTCTTGGTGTCATCTGAAGGCTCAGCTAGTGGAGGATCTGCTTACATGCTCACTCAAATGACTCTTGATTCAGTGCTTGGCCTAGTGGGCCTCTACTTAAGGCCACTCACAATATGGCAGCTGGCATCCCTCTGAGCAAGCAGATGAGAGCATAGGACAGGGAGCCCAAGACAAAAGCCACAGTGCTTTGGTAACTTAATCGTGGGAGTGGCATCCTATCACTTTTGCTGAATTCTAGGGAAGGGAATTGTGCAGAGCTTGAAACCAGAAGGCTGGGATGACTGGGGGCCAACTCAGAGGCTGTCTGCCACAGAAGGTAATTTGCATAAGTAGTTAACCTGACCTGTGGATAGGGAAGGACTTTCAAATACCAAGAGCCATGGGAGCAATCACAAAAGAAAATTCAGTGAACTTGAATACAGACAACAAAACTGTATGCTATACAGCATCATAACCAAAATCAAAGATTAATAAGTAAAAGACATTTGTGAAAATGAGGTATATTTTATTATTATTCATTAAAATATTTATGGTTTCTCACATCTGTGATCAGTGGCTTCCTGATTAATTTATGTAGATATTAATTTTGCAATAAAGACAAATTAAAATATACAAAACATGATTTGTACAAAAATTTGGTGGGAATTGGGGATCAAAAGTAGTTTGCTGAGTGTTTCTTCTCCTTTGGTAATTTTGAGAAATATACACCCACACACTGTAAAGATCAAAAGTGGGAGAGAAAGTATGGGAAAGAGCCTGTGATGGGGTCAGAACAGCCTGATTCTAGTCCTGTTATTACCCAAAGTGGATGTGCTATCTTGGGTAATCATACATGCTCTTAGTTTCCTCTTTTATAAAATAGGGGTTATTATACCAGCCCTACAACATAGAATTGTAAAATTATATAAAATTATACGCATTTAGTCACTTTGAAAAACATACAGATTGTTAAACAAACCTGGATTCCTTTTATTATGCCTGTGAATAGAAAGTAAATTATTCATTCCTTTAATTCCCCAAGCAGTGCATCTAGTCTTTTCTCTTCTGTTCTCTCCCTAAACATACTTTAAAAAGCAGTTTTGGTTGTCATACGAATATAGCTTCATATACGTGTACTCACACGTATCCATACACACACATGCTTACTGATTAACTGGCATGAATATTCTGAGAACTCATAGCCTAGATAAGTAAAAGGTATGGACTTAGTGCATTTATCATCTAAGCAGACAGTCACCATAGAGGAAAAACACATATTTTTAGGAAGAGAAAGAAAGGTTAAGTGGTCAAACTGCCTTTTGAATGATCTTGGCTTCTTTGAGTTTTCTTTTTGTAGGGAGTTATTCTTCAGAAAGCATTTCTCAGGTGTGTGATTGGGGATTTCAGACAATTGGAAAAGTAATTTACCTTGTCTGATTCACTTTTGAGTTAGGTTTGTATTTTAAAATGTTAACTCAATTCTTTCATTATTTATGGCATTTTAGAGCTCCATACAGAATGGAGTGAATAAGGCAGTCATAGTGCAGACGGTGATGTACTGTGAAATATGAAGAAATGGGGACAGAGTTTTGGAAGAGCAGGGGCACGTCACGTGCCTTAAGTTTTAGCTTTTATTAAGAAGTCAAACAAATACCATTTGTACCTCATTACCCTATGTGTAATAGTGTAAGCATTACCCCGCAGACAGGAGCAGTAAGAGTCCCTCAGGTTCTGATCCTAATCTCGGATGCAGCATTACCACCTCTCCTCTGAAAGCCACTGCTGCCCAGGCACACGCAGCATATTAGTGCATTTAAAGGTACCCAATTATATCCATGTGTGCATCTGAGATAGGCATCAGGACCCAAGTACATGTTAAATTCAGCTCCTATAGGAAAAAAAAAATAGCACTTGCCTTTATTAAAGAAGTACAGAAGTGGTGGAAAGAAAATTTGTCCTTTATCTGAATATTTTCAGCAAGAAACCTAGGCAGTGTTACTCTTGGTGCATTTCTTCAAAACTTTGTGAAAATGACAACTGTTCAAAGGAGGCAGACATGTGCACAAGTGTCCCCCGCCTCTGCTGATATTCCGGGAGGAGAAGGGGTCGAGGGAGGAAGAGTGCGTGATGAAAGTCAAACAGTGGTTGGCTCCATTACTTCATTAATCAAGTGGAGGCATTCTGAAAAATGTTTGTCTTTGGTTGCAGCCATCTATTTTTTGGTGTTAATCTGCGCCCTGTGGCAGGGTTTTGTGAAAGGAAACAATGAGCCGTTGTATCACCCCCCTCCCTTTCCCCAATTGTTGTAGCCCCTGTCAGAAGGCTCCGAGGATGATGCAGGTCTGTATCAGCCTGATAAGGGAAAAGAGGATTCAAAATGGCTTTGGAGAGACTCCGTGGGAGTGGAGTGTGCTGTTTTGGACCAGATGAGCTAGGGAATATGGCAGAGGCCCTTAATGGGATCCTAAGGCTTCAGTGCCAAACCTTCTGCTGCTTCTTGAAGATTTTCTAATGAAATATTTTAATGGTAAAATTCTGTGACTGTCATAGGGGCATAGGTTCAAGATGCTGTTTTAAGTCATTTGCTCCATAATCTGTGATTAGTCAATCCAGGTCAAAAAGACAGAAAAAGAAAAAAAAAATCCAAACTCAAGAAACCTGTCAGAGTATGTATTAGGTCACTTTTATTCTGTTGACAATGAGTGTTCAATTCACTGTCATCATGAGCTCTGTACAAGTGGCCTGTACATTTTATATACTGTGGGTTCCTATTTTATGGCTAGATGAAATATGAAGCTATCTTTCATAATGCTGATTCCATTTTGGCAGGCCTTTGGATCCACATATGGTTCAGTTAAGCTGTTTTGGAGCCTAATGTACCTTTGTTATTTATTGAGATTTTTGAAAGGGGAATAAGTGGGCTATTTTTACTCTGCATTTAAAAAATACACATTAAATGTTTCAAACATAATTCATACAGCTAAGAAAATTCTAGTGAGCTTTAGAAACGGATCTGCTATTCCTAGGACAGCTAAAATAAAATCATTCCTACCCATGAAGGAAAAAATAAAAAGACAGCTAAAGCTCCAGCAAAATAGAACCACTATCTTACAGCACACGGTAATAATATATACGGAGAGCAATTAGTAAACATGGTCAAGAAAAGTGGGCATCAAGTCAACACACTGTAAAGTTTAAGTATCTTTAAGCTTATAGATGATGCTGAGATTTTTTTTTAACTATTCCTCCTACTGTTGGCCTGGTGTCTTATGAATAAACATAGAGGCACAAAAAATTGAAAACAGTGGTTGTCAGATGAGTGAATGATAGGGAAATACCTCACATACCATGGATAGTCCAGTGCTTATCTAGAAAAACTTAGCTGCTTGGAGGTGATGTTTGCTCCCCACTGCTGAGACCTGATTGGTAGAGGGCAACTCCACCTTCAGATTTAACGTTCTTGTTTTGGTGAGTTTAACTCAGACTCTTAACTATTGGTTAAAATAATGTCTGTGTGAAAATACAAAGAAAGATAGAAGAAAAGTGACACATCCTGTCATATTGGAAGACAACTTTTTGTTTCTAAAAAAGCTTTGATAGGATAGATCTATTTGTATGTATTTGTATATTAATGCTCCTACTTTGTAAAGAGCTTTCAGATTTTTATATGGCCATTTATGTATTTTTATATGGTCATTTATTTTCACTTGAAGTTAATCATTAAGAAGGCTTTTTAGAATGGACCCAAGCAAAACAGTTGGCTATTGTCTGCATGAAAGAGTAGGGATGGTCCTTTTTGGACATGTCACCCTAACTAAATCTCCAGCCATATTGTGTGCCTTCCTATAATGGTTTATTTTGCTCAAGCTTCAGCTATCTTTTATTAGTTTCCTTTATAGTGGTATGTTATTTTTATCATCTTTACAGTCATATGAAAGGGTAGTGGAATAATCATTTCCCTTATTTCATAACTATTCTAACAGTTTTCCTCTGCTGAATCTAGTAGCAAGTAAATGACTATTAAAATGTATTCCTTTCTTTAATGTTTTGTACATACAGCCATAGAAGTCTTGAAGGAAAACTTGACTCAGTATTTATTTAGCATGTTCCATAAGTCAGGAACTCTTCTAAAATGTGGGATACAAAAATCTGAATGCTTCCCACACAGAATTGCTTCATGTAAGAGTATTTAAATAGAACTGAATTCTGTCCATAGCCTTTATGTATATTTTTAAGTAAACCTAACAAACAAAAAGTAATATTCACATGTGTGCAGGCACACACACATACATGCACATGCACGCTCATATAAACAGTTGATTTTTAAGCCAACAAATAAGATAAAAATGAATACATTTGTATGTTTTTCCTATTCTTTATACTCTTAACTTACACAAATAAAATAATCTTATGAAGTAAAGCACACCTCTATTATTGAAAGAAATACACAGATTTAGTCAATATTTTTCTTGTCATAGTTTAGATATTATAAATATTAAGATTGTTTCTAACATTATTTTTCTTATAATTTCATTATTTTACATCATGGAAAAACTGAATTGCAAAATTATCATGAAGATACTTTAAGTACTCTAATAGGTAATATAGAACAAGTGTAGAGCATTTCATCTGTAGGATGAAAAAGTTGTTTACAATTATTGACCACATAGAGCATTATAAAAAGACCCAATTTAATTAAAGTGGCAAATATGGTGAGGAAACCAAAAAAAAAAAAAAAAAGTGAGAAATGAAAAAAATGCATGCAGTGAAAAGTGCTTCCATATTATTTGATCTTTTGTGAGTTTTTATTTCACTGTTGTGCATTGTCTGTGAGCATAAATTATTGAGAACTGTCTGTAACCTTAACTAAGATGGTATAATAAATGTTTGCAATTTTACAAGATTCAAACAATTTAATTGAATTAGGGATACTGAATCTTATTTTTGGAATCCAGTATTTATCTCTAGACTTAAGAAATAGAGTGCTTTGGTAATAATGTTATCATTATGAAGTATTGCTACTATTTGTCACAAATCCTACATACCACTCAAGTGATAGAGGATAAAAGTATACTCAATCTTTTGATTGTTATTTTTGTTTCTCCTTAGCTACTGAGAGCTTTGAAAGGAGAAGCATGACATCTTCTTTCAGTTGCTTTGACAGCATCTAAAGGAATGGGCAGCCTACCATTTTCATTTTGCATCTTCTTGATAGTTCTCCAAGTATCTTTTGCTAGTGCACACACAGTTATCTTAAAGTTGAAAGGAAGGAAATCAGTAGAAACAAGCAAAAGTACAGACTATTTTAGCTAATCAGTTACTACAATCTGATATTCTCTTACCTTATTTTATATTGTTTTACTCCAGTTTCTCCTGAAATGCATTGTAATGTGAACTGAATATCTTTTATCATCAAACAATTCAGAGTATTCTTAATATATACAGCATTTAAAAGTTTCTCAGTAATTTGCTTCCATTCTGCAGATGTGATTCATCTGAAAATCTACATAATTCATGTTGACCAATTGTAAAATGATAGAATTTTTTAAATAATTTACCTAGTGAACCTTACATTGTGAAAGTGTTAGATTCCATGGCCACTTCACCTGGATATTAATATTAATACTATCTTGGTAAGAGCAGTGCTTTGATCACTGGAATATGTGGGAATAAAGCAGATTCCACTATGAAGTGACTTTTCACTAGAGTGGCTTAAGTTGGAGCTCAAGTTTCTTTATAATGCTTTTAGAATAATGCTGTATATTGAATGCAATTGAATATACTAGCAAACTGATAAAAGAGAGGTACCTTCATAACTCCACAGGCATAATTACATTTTTATAGTTTCCATTGATATTTACAATGCTCATTATGGTATTAACAATCTGATCCTAAATCAGGATGAAGTTTGTTATTATTCTGTGGGTTCTTATTTATTAAATTGTAAGTAAACCTTCTGTTGAATATTTCTATTAACCATACACCCTGTGGCATATAATGACACGTGGAATACTAAAGAAAAAATTGTTTCTTTAATGACAATGTAATTAAAGGTGCTACAATTTTTTAAAAAATGTTTAACGACTATATTTTTGTCAAATTCTTGTAGTAAACTGCATTGCCTTTCTGATACAGTAAAATTTCTGGATCTGATTTTATCTTTTTTTCTACAAAGAGGACATCTTGATTTTAAGCATTTAGCATCGTATATTTCTGTTCGTAATTTGTCATTGAGATTAAATATGTAAAATCAAGTTAGAAAGTAAAAACTAGCCTTAAGATTTTTAAAAAGAACTTACTTAATTGAGTCTGTTCAGATCTCCAAATTTCTTCCCCCATCTTCACTCCCTCCCTTTTTAGAGACAGTATCACTGATTCATAAGGATTATTGTCTTTGGTTCTTGTGTCAGGGAGTTGAGAGGTGGAAGCAGGGGACTGCACTTTCAGGATACCACATGTGTGCTCTTTGATCTGAGGTACAGTGTGCCTCAGGGAGTAAGTTCAATCTTGATTTCTTTAGTCAATCATCCACTATCAGGTACCACTGTCCTGATTAACAGGCTGAAGAAAAAGAGCATATCGTGGGTGTGTGTTACAAAGATGAAAAATACTGATGAGTCTGTTGGCAGCAGAGTCAGCCCCTCGTTGCACTATGTGGCATTTGCTTTCTCTTTGCGTAAATCCCCTTAGTGTGTGAAGGAACAAAAATCAGTATTTCCATGTTTCTTTCCACAAACTGATAATTTTTTTTTCAGCGTTGTAGTTCTCTTTATTTGTTTAATCTTTTGCAAAATGAAAACTGGAATGAGAATTAGCAGGATGAATCATAGTGCTTTCTAAAAGACTCAAATATAGCTGTGCCTGCTTACCATTCCTGCCATTCTGTGAACCAAGCCATTGGCTAACCCCCTTAAAGTCTTCAGCAGCACACACCTGTGCTCTCCCTATCTCTTCATCTGGTGTTACACACAGATGTAAAATAGTTCTCTAGACCCAGAAGGGCTTCAGTATCTATCTACTACTCATCAAGGATATCCTTCCCGAAAGATTAGTGTGTAAGGATTTTCTGAATTGCTTTTCTTATGTCTTCTCTTCTTTCGTCGAATTGAAAGAAGGACTGGCACCAAACATAAAGATATGTGCTGATAACAGCTACTGTTGTTAGTTGTCTTAGGTACATATTTGGGATTTTTCCATGCATATTGTATATTGTTGTGTGAAGGCAGAATTGGAAGCTCTGAAAAGACTTCTAAATAGTGAATATATACCTTGTATCTATCTTTGCCAAATTTTATTAACCTATTTCAAAATTAAAGTTTTCTACTGACAATATTAATTGTTATTTGCCAGTACTTTTTCTAGGAAAAATACAAGGTACAAATGTAGTTGCATCATAAATACTTATGGTAGGCTCATGTCCATGTGAATTTATTTATTATTATACTTGACCTTGATGATGGAACCAGTTTGATAAGGTTTAAGGTCAATGACTACATTATTTTTAGACAAGATACAAAGTGTAAAATACTCTGTTTCGCTTGACGATGTTAACAACTAGTAGTGTTTAAGTTTCTCTCTGCACTACTAATTTTTCATTCTCAGTGATTATCCAAAAGATTTCAGCACCTATAATTAATTACTCATTTGAGAAAAGAAACACAAACTAAGATATAGTTTGGCCCTTTTCTCCCTAGAAAAGTCCTGACATAGCGTGAATAAGAATAGTAACAGTGCAAGTAATAATCATCATTCTGTCTCTCTCTCCCTCTCTCTCTCTCTCTATATATATATATATGTATATATATATAAATCACTGAGAGAAAAAATCTTTTTGATCACATTTACTAATTAATTCCCTTATATTGTTTGCTTAACTTTAAATGTTGTATCATGGTGAAAATTACAATGAAAATTACATTGTTATCTCTATTTTATAAAAGAAGAGTGAGTAGTGACCAACTCAAGCTAAACTTCTGTGTTTTATTAATTATTTGAACTATTGATCACTAATATCTTCTTCATGGAAATATTTATTTTATCAATGTAACAAGCATAAAAATCTCAGTAAGTAGCAATGGATTTTATATACTAGATTTCCAGAAGATGTAATATTCTACTAGATGCCATTTTATCTACGTAATTGTTGTTAATGAGTTTAAAAAAGGCATCCTAAAGTCATCTTGACTTTTTTATAGATACTTCCCTAGTCATTGAGAAATAAATAATGAAGTGGTAATTGTGAGCTTTTGTGTACTAGTGCATAGGGGCCAAAGAATGAATGAATCAATGTGGGTCCTAAATTTGCAAGTTGCAATAGATACTTTGGAACCAATCCTGCATTAAGATGCCTTTTGCAGTATCATGAGGATATACTAAAGTTGGTCCCAAAGCTTAAAGAACAGAAACAAGCCTTTTCTATTTCTTATGATAGAGATTAATTTATCAGATTGATGTCTGGTAGACTGCAAATAGCGAATGCATTTAACCTCTTTTGTAGCTAGAACTAACCTGTTTATAAATACTGTAATTGGATCAGAGCATAGAAATAACCAAAATGGATATAATGGGCAAAAAGACAACTGAAAAGCACCCATATTAATAATAAAACGGCAATTTTCCCCTTCCAAGTTCATTGTGCTAAAATCGTTCTACACCTCCCTCTTCACTTAAAATCTACAATTTAAAACTTTAAAAAATAACTTCAACCATACCTAATGCCATAAACTATGATTCTCACCACCTTGTTTTATCTCACTCAAATTTATTTAGACCCCCATCAGCCCTGCTCTTTCTTGTGCCTAGCTCTATTAATGATAATTACTTAGAATACTATCCCCATTCTGTGATACCATCACATCATTGTGGGGAAGATTGTGATCTTATCCCAACCTATTCTGTTTAACTCTGACACTCCTTCTATTATAGTGGGGCCTTGATAAGATCATGCCTGTTAGGATCAGACATTAGTTGGAATCAATATTTGAAAATGTGCCTGTTTCTGTTTAATAGTAAAGTTCGTGTGAGGGTTGAAGTGAGATCATTTGTTGGATGAGATTGTACAACTTTATCTTTCTACTACTTTATGCTCAAAAGCACAGAATGAGGTCTCTGGGAAACCATAATTTTACTGACCAATCCACCCGGATATATTAGCTTTTAGGTAGGTGACCTACCCTAAAGGGAACACATATTTTTTAAACTGGTTGAAGTCAGAATAATGAGTTTGAAAGAATGAAAGACTGTCTTCAGAATGGTTAGTAGAAACATAATTAATTCAGTGGCTCTTAACTAGGGCCAGTTTTGTGCCCCAAGGGACACAGAGGGATGTCTGAAGACATTTGGTTGTCACAACCTTTTGGCAAAGTGAGTGTGAGGGAAGGGGACTTAGCAGTGCAACTGGCATCTAGTTGAGAGAGGCCAGAGTGGTTACTAAAATCCTGCAATGCACAGGATGGCTCTCTACAGTAAAGAATAATCTGGCCCCAAAGCTTAATAGTGCCAATGTGGAGAAACCGTGATATATATACTGAGAATGTAACAAAATATAGAGGAGTTTGGCAGCAGTGTTTGTTTGTTCGTTTGTTTGTTTAGACAGGGTCTCACTCTGTGCCCAGGCCGGAGTGCAGCAGCGCAATCTCCACTCACTGCCACCTCCACCTCTCGGGCTCAAGCGATACCCCCGCCTCAGCCTCCTGAGTAGCTGGGACCACAAGCATGTGCCACCATCCTTGGCTAATTTTTGTATTTCTTGTAGAGACAGGGTTTTCCCATGTTGCCCCAATTGGTTTCAAACTCCTGGGCTCAAGTGATCCACCTGCCTCGGCCTCCCAAAGTGCTGGGATTACAGGGGTGAGCCACCGTGCCCCTCCTGTTTTCAGTTTTTAGTGTGACAATTTATCTGCACAGGAAGAGCAAATACTGTGACTGTCTATGTTGCTCGTTTTTCTTGTTAGCAACACCTGGTTAATTTGTTATTAAGAAATACCTTTAAGCCATAGAAATTTGGATAGTTTCCTTCAAATTTGTGCTGAATCAAGCTTCAGGTAGAAAAAAGTGAGAAATCAGTTATGCAACATCTTTGGTCTTTATGAAGCCAGTCTCTTTATTCCTTACTGGGTAATAGAATCCATGTTTGGAATTTATTATTTTTTGAAATGAGTGAAATATGGAATGGAATATCTATATTTTTCACTTCTCAAACCTTCTCCAACTTCATGATATTTGCATATTTGATTATATATTTTGTTCTATATATTTTTGGTTATATATTGTTTATATATCATTTTGATGAAATAACCCTGAGTATTATATTTTTCCTAGTATCTGGGTGATTGTTTTTGCATAATGGGTGTGAAAAAAGAGAAATCACAAATTTTTAAAAATTTCTAAGCTTTCTAATGCTTACAGAAAAAAATAGAGCAACAAATCTATAGCATATTTCTGAACAGTAAATTTGGGGTTATCTTTTTTCGGTTTGTGCATTTTATAATTACTTAAATCTGTGCAACTGAGTTTTGAGACTAAGCTCTTTCATCTGCAAAGACAGTAAAGGGAATTTTTTTCCTTTTTGTATAATTGAGAATCCAAAAAGCTTTTTTTCCTGAGTACTCAGATGGGAGCAAACAAAGGGGGCTAGAGGTGCCAATGGCAGTGAAACCATGGAAGATTAGCACACTTCTTTTGATGAAAGGTGGCCTCCCAGAGAGTTGAAGAATAAACATATGGGCTGGAATGCCGGCTAGGAGAAAAGGACCTGAAGGAATGAGAGAAGTATTCCACTCCAGTCAGGTTAAGGGCTCAGTACTCTGAACTGAACCTGTCAATTCATCACTCATTCTCCATGCATTTTAGTAAAGACATCATGGAGTATCCTTTTCACAGACTACTGTAGTCGTAAGACCTGTAAGAAAAGGTTATTTGCTATGCCTAGAATGTTCGTGATAAGATGGCAGGTTAGTCACTATTTTTCTGCTTTATTTAAAAAAATTCCTCATGAAATAAAATGGTTTATCGTATTTTTCTTTGGTTTTTTTTGGTATTACATTTTTTAAAGGCCTGAATTCTATTTTAATCTTTTTTTTGGCAGCTGAAATAATTGTGCAGATGCAAAATTATTAATTCTAAATATTGAGACATTCTAAATTATACTACTTATCAGGAATGTACTCTGCAAAAAAATAACATAATTGTAGTAATTAAATATTTTTAAGGTTAACTTTGAAAACACAGGATGACTAATTCTTTTTAAACTTTTATTTTATTTTTTTCTAAAGTTTCTAAAATTACACATTAGGCCTTTATATCCACAACAAAGTATATCCTATGTATTCTAACAGCAAGAAAAAAATATTTAGAGAAAATATATTACTTCCTCCTAGTGCTTCTGAATTTGAATGTGCCAAGAAAAGATGAGTAGGGGGTTTAGGCCTGTGTATCAATTTCTTTTTCCTGTGGTGTCAAAAACACAAAGTAGTCTGGTTTAGATGGAGTTAAATAAACTAAAGACAACCCACTGCTCCCAACCCTCTATCTCCTAGTACTTCACAGTCCAACAAGTCATTTATTCTTGTAGAATAAGATAAGTCTTTATGTGTTTGTGTTTGGTGGATTAACAACAGAAAATTAAGGAATTTTACAAAAATTCCCACTTGGCAAATAGTAGCAACCCTTATCATGTGGAGGCCTGATAAAACCCTCTGATAAAGCACCAGGGAAACTAGTCTGGACAATGTCTTAAAAAATATGAGGTATCTGACAGTGGTCTGTATCTCACCACTGGAGTTGGGACAATCAGTTAAATGCAAACACCACTTTAGATAATAGAACTGTTATTTGTAACTCTATGTTTCTGTCTTTAAAGGTAGAACGTTGGTTATGATAAGGGGTGTATGTCTGTGAATACTGTGTAATGAGAGAAGTGCTTTTTCTCATTCTTATCAATTTCAACTTAAAGCAAATGAGCCTTTTTGGGAAGGAAAGGAAAATTATGGTGGAATAAATAATAGTGCTCATAATTTAGGACAGGGAAGCATTGGGGCCTAATCCAGACAAGGCAATGCTTCACACTCTAATCCTCATACATTATCAATTATTTAATATTCATCACCATGTCATCAGACCTATATAGAGAATACAGTTTTTAAAAAGACCTTAGTGTTCCCTTTTATTTTTTTGGATTTCCACACTAGGTACTATGAATATAAGGTTTCTCAAAGAAGGAGGCATAAAACAGCTGTAGTGAATGTGAATAATAGTATATGTAAACCTTTTCAGTTTGTGGTTTTGTTTTATTAGTTTTTTTCTAACCCCTCCTCCAAAAGTATCAGCACCCAGCACTTTCTGGTTTCCTCTCTGAGGGTCTAGATCCCTGAATCACTTCAATCTTGACTTATTATTTGTCTGAAATGCATACCTGTCTGTTCAAATAGTGTATGTGCTCCGAGTAGTAGATTCATAGAGAGTAATTTTATGTGTTCTGTTTCATTCTTTATTCATTATTTAACAAACATTTGTTATTAGCTAAAGAAGTGCCAGACACAATGTAAGATGTTGCCGTGTACTTGAAATAGACATTGGTGTTGCTATCCTGGAGATTATATTCTAGTGACAAATACAGACAAATAAATGTGCAATTACTATACAGTAGGCAATTAGCAATAATATTATTAGTTATAAATAGAGGAAATATAGTATGGTAATATAGTATCTAACATGTGGGAGGATTGCTTGACCCCAGGAGTTTGAGGTTGCAGTGAGCTATGATCATGCCATTGCACTCCAGTCTTGGAGACATCTAGAGCAAGACTCTGTCTGTAAAAGAAAATAAAAATAAAAATATAAAGAGAACCTAAGATATATTTTAGGATGAAAAAATAGAAGGGATGTCTAAGAAGAGGCCTGAAGAATGAGTAAGAATAAATTGAGAGTATTTGCATGAGTTAGGAGGGGTCAGGATGTAGTGTGTATGTGGGGGGAAGGGGTGTGTGTGTGTGTGTGTGTGTGTGTGTGTATGCACACATGCTTCTATGTTGTAGAAGGCAGGAAATGGGGAATGTAATTAATGTGCAAAGGCCTACAGGCAAAAGAGAACATGGTAAACTTCAAGAATTGTTGAGTTGTCCAGTAAGAATGAAATAATTATTTAGTTTGTTTTAAAGTGTTTCAATGAGGCACTAAATCCTCAGCCTAGTTTACTTCAAGGTATACTGCAGATTTTTTCGATGTAATGTTTTACTTTGTTTTGTTTCACCTACAGCACTTCTTCTACATGTTGTCAAAAGAGCTTAGTAGTAGAAATAACCAGTCTTCCTACAGCTTTCTTTTTTTCTATCACTTTCATATTTTTAGAGAAGTACACGCAACCGAGTTGTGCTGGATTTTTATTATTTTTTTTTATTTATTATTTTTTTGAGATGGAGTCTCATTCTGTCGCCCAGGCTGGAGTGCAGCAGCACAATCTTGGCTCACTGCAACCTCTGCCTCCTAGATTCAAGTGATTCATCTGCCTCAGCCTCCTGAGTAGCTGGGACTCCAGGCGTGTGCCACCACGCCCAGCTAATTTTTGTATTTTTAGTAGAGATGGGGTTTCACCATATTGGCCAGGCTGCTCTTGGACTCCTGACCTGGTGATCTGCCCGTCTTGGCCTTCCAAAGTGCTGGGATTACAGGCGTGAGCCACCACGCCTGATGTTGGATCCTTTTTTACTGAGATTGATCCAATATCAAAGCATATCTGAAAATGTTTGACCTTATTATCTAAAGTGTTTATCCTTTAGGCCACTATATATGTATGTGTGCATATTTATATATAAATATTTTATATATATATATATATTCTTTTGAGCAGACATAAAATTTGGGAAAATATTTCTGCTTTCATGAAGTTTGCCATCTAATTAAACACTCATCCAGAACAGATAAAATTATTTTAAGCATTGTATGCAGCATTAAAAGCTTTGGACTTGGCCAGGCACGGTGGCTCATGCCTGTAATCCCAGCACTTTGGGAGGCCGAGGCTGGTGGATCACAAGGTCAGGAGATCGAGACCATCCTGGCTAACACGGTGAAACCCCGTCTCTATTAAAAAATACAAAAAATTAGCCGGGCGTGGTGGCGGGCACCTGTAGTCCCAGCTACTCGGGAGGCCGAGGCAGGAGAATGGCGTGAACCCGGGAGGCGGAGCTTGCAGTGAGCAGAGATCGTGCCACTGCACTCCAGCCTGGGTGACAGAGCGAGACTCTGTCTCAAAAAAAAAAAAAAAAAAAAAAAAAAAGCTTTGGACTTAACAGTCTTAGAGATGAATGATACCTATACGGAATAAAAGTGAAGATGATGTGTCTCATAGCACTAAAATAAACGACTGCTTCTGATATAAGCAAGGAACTACCCTTTATTTCTAATTTAAAGTGCAGACATTTTACTATGTTAATTAACATCAGTATAGTCAAAATGCTTTCTGCATAAGAATGTATGCCAAATACCAAAACCAAAGGAAAAAATATGTAGTTCAAATGCT